>NC_057798.1:158083071-158112378 GCF_018294505.1 Triticum aestivum | reverse complement strand
CCCCGTTTCGACCGTAGCACTCCAACACAAGTCCGTTTCGTCTGTTTTGCGGTACGCCACACCCCTCCCGATCAACAGGACCCCCGTTTCGACCGTATGAGGTCAGCTTCGTCCGTTTTGCGGTACGCCACACCCCTCCCGATCAACAGGACCCCCGTTTCGACCGTAGGAGGTTCGTTTCCTCCGTTTTGCGGTACGCCACACCCCTCCCGATCAACAGGACCCCGTTCCGAACGTAGGAGGTCCGTTTCCTCCATTGTGCGGTATCCCAGACCTCGTTTCCATCGCCTGTTCCATCCAAGCCCTCCCGATGAACACGACCACGCATTCCGTTCCGACCCAGCCGGTTGGCTCCCACGCATTCCGTTGCCTCCCGATGAACATGATGCATTCCGTTGCCTCCCCATGAACACGACGACGATGCTATTTCTCCGTTCCGACCCAGCCATGATCGTATGCGCGAGTAGGCGTTCGAGACCCTGCCCGTATGTACGTACATGTCCGTATTTTCTTTCTTGCACCCTCGCCGCTGTACGTACGTGTACGTGCGCGCCTCTACTACGACCAGTATGTACGTACATGTTCGCGACCAGAATGACAACGCTACGTATGCTTCGACCAGGTGGGTCCCGACTGTCAGGCAGTTCCTTGCGTGCGAAAATGTAGCTGGTGGGTCCCAGCAGTCAGAGGGGCGAATCATTTTTTTGCCCGGACGCACTTCCTTTGTGTGTGAAGATGTAGCTGGTAGGTCCCAGCAGTCAGGGGGGCGAATCGTTATTTTGCCTGGATGCACTTCCTTGCGTGCGAAGATGTAGCTGGTGGGTCCCAGCAGTCAGGGGGGCGAATCGTTTTTTTTGCCTGGACGCACTTCCTTGCGTGCGAAGGTGTAAATGGTGGGTCCCAGCAGTCGGGGGGAAACGTTTTTTTCGCGAAATATGGTGGCCCGTCCGGTGGGTCCCCGCTGTCAGGTGGAGTAACAATTATTTTGCACGTAATAAGGAGGCACTTCCTTGCTGCGGCCATGGACCCAGCTGTCAGCCTCTCCATGTATAGTCCACGTCCGATGGAAGCCATTCCTTGACCATGTTGACCACGCCGCCCCGAGAGCACCAGGGCAGTGGACGACGGTGGGGCCTAGGAAGGGGACGACGCGGAGCCGGGGAAGACGCGGGAGTGGATGCCCACGCGTAGAGGAGTACGAGGGTTCACTGGTTCGCTGCAGTGTGAGGCTGCCGTCGCCGTATAATAACAAGGGGTGTGGGTGAGTAGAGGGATGGCCAGCGGTGGGAGTAGTAGGGGGCGGTGAGGCCTCCGCCGCATCGCAGCTGACCACGGGAGGCAGGAGCACGAGGCACGACCGGCGCTGGTTTGGGCGGCTGGAGCAAGAAGACCAGAGGTTGAAGAAGCACTACGGCCGTTGGATGGACACCCTACGGTCACTGGAGCTAGAATCGTGCATATTGACTAAGTTCACAAAGCCCTCCGTCCCCGTCAACTTAGTAGGCCCACAAGTCAGCCTGCCACTATACTGGGTCCCAACTAACAGGGGGAGTATTCATTTTTTTGTGCGTAATAAGGAGGCACTTCCTTGCGTGCGAAGATATAGCTGGTGGGTCCGAGCTGTCAGCGGCGGTAGCATTTTTTTCGCGAAATACTGAGGCCCTTTCGGTGTGTCCCTGATGTCAGGTGGACGAATCATCATTTTGCGCGTAATAAGGATGCATTTCCTTGCGTGTGGCCATGGACCCAGCTATCGTCCTCTCCACGTACAGTCCACTTCAGATGCATGTCGGTCATTGACCACGTTGACCAGGCCGCGCTAAGAGCACCAGGGCGATGGACGACGGTGAGGCCTAGGAAGGGAACGACACGGAGGCAGGGAAGACTCAGCAGTTGTTTCCCACACGGAGCGGAGTACGACTGAACGAGGGTTTACTGGTTCGCTTGCCGTCGCCGGAGAATAACAGCAGGTGTGGGTGAGTAGAGGGATGGCTAGGCCAGCAATGGGAGTACGGTGGGGCGGTGAGGCCTGCGTGGCAGCACAGCCGGCCGCGGGGAGAAGGGAGCAGGCAGTCCCGCTGGCGCTTGTTTTAGCGGCTGGAGCAGGAAGAGCAGAGATTGAAGAAGCACGACGACCGTTGGATGGCCATCCAACAGTCACTGCTTGTGCGTCAACCTTTTTCTAGAAAGCCTCAAATCTGTGGAAAATAGCATACAACCCATCTGCCATTATTTCTAATAATTTACAGCCCATTTGCTAATTCTTAAGGTTTTTTTGGAGCCCATATTCTTTTTGTTAGCATTACAGCCCATATTGTGGCCACGGTTAAAAAATTATACGAAATTTTGCATATTTTGGTGCAGTCCAAACTGTTTTTAATCCTGAAATTTCGACTCACATTCAAACTGATTTTAAAACTAAATGTATATCAATATAAAATACAAGAAATTCTCCACACATAAAAATTAATATAATTTAAAATCTCGAAATGAAAAAAAGATATTTGAAACTAATTGCCGCTTTGATGTGTTTTAAAAATGTACAACCCATTTCTCATTACTGATGGGCCATTTTCTCAGCCAGCCGAATGAAAGCTCTCCTCGTCTTGAAAGATTTGCAGCCCAACAGGCCTGACAAAGCGACTTACTTGGCAAATCACAAAAAAACTAGGTTGTGGCCATGGACCCAGCTGTCAGCCTCTCCACGTACAGTACTCTTCCGATGGAAGTCGTTCCTTGACCATGTTAACCACGCCGCGCGGAGAGCACCACGGCAGTGAATGACGGCGAGGCCTAGGAAGGGGACAACGCAGAGCCGGGGAAGACGCGGCAGTGGAACCCCGCGCGGAGAGGAGTACGAGGGTTCACTGGTTCGGCTGCAGTGTGAGGCTGCCGTCGCCGCAGAGCCTGGCCAACGGTGGGAATAGTAGGGGCGGTGAGTCCTCCGTAGCAGCACAGCCGGCCACGGGAGGCAGCAGCATGAGGCACGACCGGCGCTGCTTTGGGCGGCTGGAGCAAGAAGACCAGAGGTTGAAGAAGCACTACGGCCGTTGGATGGACATCGTATGGTCACTGGAGCTAGAATCGTTCATATTGACTAAGTTGACAAAGCCCTTCGTCCCCATCAACTTAGTAGGCCCACAAGTCAGCCTCCCACCAAGGTGGGTCCCAGCTAGCAGGGGGAGTATTCATTTTTTTTGTGCGTAATAAGAAGGCACTTCCGGTGGGTCCGAGCTCACAATAGGGGGGACGTTTTTTTCACGAAATACGGTGGCCCGTCAGGTGGGTCCCAGCAGTCAGGGGGCAAATGTTTTTTCCGCAAAATACGGTGGCCCGTCCAGTGGGTCCCTGCTGTCAGTTGGAGGAATCATTATTTTCCACGTAATAAGGAGGCACTTACTTGCTGCGGCCGTGGACCCAGCTGAGACTCTCCATGTACATTATACTTCCAATGGAAGTCGTTCCTTGACCATGTTGACCTCGCCGCGTTCCATTGCATGCATGCGTCCATGGGCGTGGTGCGTCCCCACTATCAGCCTCTCTCGGTTGTTGACCATGTTGACCACACCATGCCGAGCGCACCCAGACTGGAACGACCCGGAGATGGGGAAGACGGGGCAATGGAGTCGCAGATGGAGAGGAGTGGGAAACTTCACTGGTTCGGGTGCGCGACAGCACATCCGCGGTGCCACCCACGGGAGACAGGAGCAACAACAGAGGTTGAAGAAGTAGCACGGCTGTTGGATTAACATCCAACGGTCCAGCTGCTAGAATCATTTGTTGATTAAGTTGACAAAGCCGTGCGTACACGTCCGCTTAGCAGGCCCACAAGTCAGTCACCAAATCTGACGGGTCCCAGCTGTCAACGGGATGAATAATTTTTTTCGCAGAACAAGGAGGCACTTCCTTCTGTGCGAAGATACAGCCGATGGGTCCCAGCTATCAGGTGGAGTAAACATTTTTTTCAGCTTAATAAGGAGGAACTTTCCTTGCGTGCGACCATAGACCTCGTGGGGCCCAGCCGTCAGGCTCTCCATGTACAGTCCTCTTCCGATGACTCTCGTTTGTTGACCACGCCACACCGAACACAGCGAGGCGGTGGACGACGGCGAGGCCCCGGACGGGAACGACTCGGAGATAGGAAAACGTGGCAGTGGAGTCGCAGATTGAGAGGAGGAGAAGGGTTATAACTGGTTCTGTTGAAATTCATATCAAACTCAGGTTCACAGGATATATTCATATTCATAGCCAACATTCATTATCAACAACTCAAAAGATTCATATATACACAAGCTCAGCATATCTATGCATCCAAATGATTGATAGATCTGTTGGAAATATGCCCTAGAGGCAATAATAAATAAGTTATTATTATATTTCCTTGTTCATGATAATCGTTTATTATCCATGCTATAATTGTATTGATAGGAAACTCAGATACATGTGTGGGTACATAGACAACACCATGTCCCTAGTAAGCCTCTAGTTGACTAGCTCGTTGATCAATGGATGGTTACGGTTTCCTGACCATGGACATTGGATGCCGTTGATAACGGGATCACATCATTAGGAGAATGATGTGATGGACAAGACCCAATCCTAAGCCTAGCACAGAGATCGTGTAGTTCGTATGCTAAAGCTTTTCTAATGTCAAGTATCTTTTCCTTAGACCATGAGATTGTGCAACTCCCGGATACCGTAGGAATGCTTTGGGTGTACCAAACATCACAACGTAACTGGGTGGCTATAAAGGTGCACTACAGGTATCTCCGAAAGTGTCTGTTGGGTTGGCACGAATCGAGACTGGGATTTGTCACTCCGTGTGATGGAGAGGTATCTCTGGGCCCACTCGGTAGGACATCATCATAATGTGCACAATGTGATCAAAGAGTTGATCGCGGGATGATGTGTTACGGAATGAGTAAAGAGACTTGCCGGTAACGAGATTGAACAAGGTATCGGTATACCGACGATCGAATCTCGGGCAAGTATAATACCGCTAGACAAAGGGAATTGTATACGTGACCGATTGAGTCCTTGACATCGTGCTTCATCCGATGAGATCATCGTGGAACATGTGGGAGCCAACATGGGTATCCAGATCCCGCTGTTGGTTATTGACCATAGAACGTCTCGGTCATGTCTACATGTCTCCCGAACCCGTAGGGTCTACACACTTAAGGTTCGATGACGCTAGGGTTATAAAGGAAGTTTGTATGTCGTTACCGAATGTTGTTCGGAGTCCCGAATGAGATCCCAGACGTCACGAGGAGTTCCGGAATTGTCCAGAGGTAAAGATTTATATATGGAAGTCCTGTTTTGGTCACCGGAAAAGTTTCGGGTTTTATCGGTAACGTACCGGGACCACCGGGAGGGTCCCGGGGGTCCACCAAGTGGGGCCAGTAGCCCCGGAGGGCTGCATGGGCCAAGTGTGGGAGGGGACCAGCCCCAGATGGGCTGGTGCGCCCCCCCCACCACAAGGGCCCAAGGCGCCTAGGGTTTGGGGAGGGGGCGCCCCACCTTGCTTGGGGGGGCAAGTTTCCCCCTCTCCGCCCCTTGGCCGTCCCCTAGATGGGATCTAGGGCTGGCCGCCACCCCCTAGGGGTGGAAACCTAGGTGGGGGCGCAGCCCCCTCTCCTCCTATATATAGTGGAGGCATAGGAGCAGCCCAACACATGAGTTTCTTCTCCTGTTGGCGCAGCCCTACCTCTCTTTCTCCTCATATCTCGCCGTGCTTGGCGAAGCCCTGCTGGACTACCACGCTCCTCCATCACCACCACGCCGTTGTGCTGCTGCTGGATGGAGTCTTCCTCAACCTCTCCCTCTCACCTTGCTGGATCAAGGCATGGGAGACGTCACCGGGCTGTACGTGTGTTGAACGCGGAGGTGCCGTCCGTCCGGCACTAGGATCTCCGGTGATTTGGATCACGACGAGTACGACTCCTTCAACCCCGTTCTCTTGAACGCTTCCGCTTAGCGATCTACAAGGGTATGTAGATGCACTCTCCTTCCCCTCGTTGCTAGTCTCTCCATAGATAGATCTTGGTGACTCGTAGGAAAATTTTGAATTTCTGCTACGTTCCCCAACAAGATCACACGACAATATTCATACATAATTCACAAAAAGATTCAGATATACACATGTTCAGTATGTTTATGCAACCAAATGATTGAGATCACAGCCAATATGATCCATGGACGAACTTTAATTACCTAGGGTACAGACTGGTAAATGGTGTTCAATCAGAGGTACTTCTTGCTAAAATTAGTTCTTGTACGAGTAAACTTTCGAGTACATAAGAGGCAGCATAGACAATCTGAACTTTGCTTGTAGGTTTATCCTCAAATAGTGGCCTCGTGCCGACGGAGGTTTGAGCAACTTGGCCACTACTTTCATCCAACTAGTTTACTAGCTCATCTTGGTCCTGTATCTCGCCAAAATTCTACATTGCAGACGAGAAAGGAGGCGGTTGAGAAAATGAACCACCCAAATTTTTTGTGCAGTTCAACTGAAATGGAGCATCCTTGGCGTGTAGGCTGATTAAGTCCCAGATGAATATACACGTCAACCAACTTGTCTGGAATCTTTAGACTCCATGCCATATAGTTCGCTACCATATGTGCCGATAACCAAAAGGCACAAGTTGGGACCAAAGACTGGACTGCGTTTTTCTGGGCTATGCACCATGCAATATTTTTGGCGTTCACTCTCCTAATACTTGGAGTTTGACAATTGGTTGACGCCGGTTGATACTTGAATGAATATAGGCACTTCTTGTCAACATTGATGCTTGTCTGAGTGAACTTTGGAGTACATAGCAGCAGCATAAGTACCTGTCCATCTGATCATTTTGTGCAGTTCTACTAAAATCACACGATGTAATGATTTGCCTACGAGTTCAGGCTCCAAATTACTCCTTTATGAAACCGGCGAACAGTAGCACAATACCAAATTACCAATACATATGATAGGCACAATAATCAGGATAAAGACCAGTACCAACCTGTGTGAGGTAGCATATCAATTACTATTTCCTTTGACTGGAAGCCGACATAAGCCAAGCGACTGACAGCAAAGGAAGAAAGCAAGCGGAGATTAGCGACTGACAGGAAAGGACGGAAGCTGTCGAGGTAATGAAGCACCCAAAGTTTTTGTGCAGTTCCACCAAAATCGAGCATCCCTGCTGGCACATATATTGAGAGAGTGAGATTACTGTAATAGTGGGACTAGTTGATGAAACATGCACTAACAAATAGAAGCACCCTCATTATCTTAATGGGTAAAGTTAGCAACATAGTAGTCTTGCTTAAAGAGAGGTGTCGGTGTCAAAACCGGCGGATCTCGGGTAGGGGGTCCCGAACTGTGCGTCTAGGCGGCTGGTAACAGGAGACAAGGGACACGATGTTTTACCCAGGTTCGGGCCCTCTTGATGGAGGGAAAACCCTACGTCCTTCTTGATTAATATTGATGATATGTGTTACAAGAGTGGATCTACCACGAGATCAAGGAGGCTAAACCCTAGAAGCTAGCCTATGGTATGATTGTTGTTTGTCCTATGGACTAAAGCCATCCAGTTTATATAGACACCGGAGAGGGCTAGGGTTACACAGAGTCGGTTACAATGGTAGGAAATCTACATATCCGTATCGTCAAGCTTGCCTTCCACGCCAAGGAAAGTCCCATCCGGACACGGCACGAAGTCTTCAGTCTTGTATCTTCATAGTCTTGGAGTCCGGCCGATGATGATAGTTCGGCTATCCGGACACCCCCTAGTCCGGAACTCCCTCAGTAGCCCCTGAACCAGGCTTCAATGACGACGAGTCCGGCGCGCATGTTGTCTTCGGCATTGCAAGGCGGGTTCTTCTTCCGAATAATTTATAGAAGATTGTGAACATCAGCATAGTGTCCGGCTCTGCAAAATAAATTCCACGTACCACCGTAGAGAGAATAACATTACACAAGCTCAATCTGCTGACGCATTTTGTGGCGTGACGTCACACCACTACCAAGCCTTTACTCAAATTGTTTTTATTGTTCCATCTCCGCGCGTTTAGCAAAGCGGTTTCCTTGGCACGTCTTGTCGAAGCAGAGATCGTGTTCCCCTTATTTCGGGATTCCCATCAATACGGACGTGGGTAACCCAACCGCGCCATTGATTGTGACGCTTGGGAGATAAGCGAGTTTTACCAGGCCGGTGGGGACACATGTTTTCGTCCACCCATATAAGGGGATTAAGATCCAACCCTTTTACTTGCGCCTTCTTCCTCCTTGGCTTATCCATCTCCGCGAACTCGAGCTCCAGCGCCCAAGTCCGCACTTCTCACCTCAACCTTCTCCAACTATGTCCGGAGCGGGAGGCAAGTGGATGGCCTCCTCTGTTACGGAGGGGCAGATCCAGAAGCTGCGCGACACCGGATATTTGTCCAGCGACATCGCGCACCGGCTCCCCGACGAGGGAGAGCTCATCCCCACCCCCAGGCCCCATGAGAGGGTAGTATTTCTTCCCCATTTCCTCCGCGGACTGGGTTTCCCACTTCATCCCTTTGTCCGGGGGCTCATGTTCTACTATGGCCTAGATTTCCATGATCTGGCCCCGAATTTCATCCTCAACATCTCGGCGTTTATCGTCGTGTGCGAGGCCTTCCTCTGCATCCAGCCCCACTTCGGCTTGTGGCTCAAGACCTTTAGTGTCAAGCCGAAGGTTGTGAAGGGCAGCCAAGCGGAGTGCGGAGGTGCCATGGTGGGAAGGATGTCCCACGTTACGTGGCTGGAGGGCACTTTCGTGGAAACCATTAAGGGGTGGCAATCGGGGTGGTTCTACATCATCGAGCCGCGTGACCCTGATTGGGCAGCGGCCCCCAAATTCAGATCTGGCATCCCTACACGGCTCACCTCCTGGAAAGAGAGTGGCCGGATCTGGGGGGATTCGGAGGAGCTGACCGGACTCCAAGCCTGTATCCAGAAGCTGGTGGACAAGAAGCTCAAGCTTCTCAACGTAGTCCAGGTCATGCTCATCCGCTGGATTCTCCCGTGCCAACGACGGGGCTTCAACATGTGGGAGTTCGATCCGGCGTAGCACCAGACCCTGAGCGGGCTCTTCGACACTATGTACGAAGATGTCTGAAAGGTGTTGTTCAAGGGCGCCGAGGCTCCCGCATCCGCTACCGAAGATCGCGGATTCCGCTCGCAGCGTCCAGCTGACGAGGTAAGTGATTTTGCCACTTCTTTTCCATAGTTTGACTCTATGCGGGATCTAAACTCCCTTTACCTTTGATAGGACTGGCTGGCGAAGGCCGAACGGACTATCTGGCCCCATTACCATAGGACCCAGCGGACGCCCGCCTAACGGGGCTGCTGGCTCCGGCACCCCACGTGGTGCCGGAGAAGAAGGCCAAGAAGAAGGCCACGGGGACTCAGAAGATTTCCCGTTTTCAGGTGCTATCGGATGATGAATCCGAGGCCGACTCCACCCACCAAGGCGAGGAGGAGAAGAAGAAAGCCTCTCCCCCAGCGGGGGGAGGGAAGAAAAGGAAGGCCTCCCCAACAAGGGAGGCCGAGGGGTCCAAGAAGGGAAAAACTCTTCCCCCGGACTGCCCCGCCAACGCCAGTGACGACGACGAGGACTGGCCTCCAAGGGCCAAGCCCCTGGCGAGATCGTAAGTATCCGAACTCCCGAATAACTTCAAGGTTTGTCTTTTTCGCCACATAATATCTTTCTAATGCCGTATACAACCCTGCAGTCCGCCTAAGGATGATCTTCCCGCTTCATCGAGCGGGTCCTTAGGTGCGTCAGATATGGATTCTCTTCCGACTGCCTCCACCCCCCGTGACACGGACGATGCCGAGGTGGGATCCCAGGAAGGGACCCACCAGGAGGAGAGGGCCCCGGAGGTGTCGCAGGACAACCTCCCGGACTTTGCACCGGACTCGGCCTCGGAACCCACAGTGGCTCCGGAGTCCGGCGGGCGACCCTTTCGTAAGAAGGGCAAGACCGTGACGCCGGCAGCCTCCGTCCAACCGGAGGCGCCGGATAGCTTGCTGGAGGCGCTCAATGGCGCCTCCATCGAAGAGGAAGACCGCACTGTTATGAGCGCGGTGATTCAGAAGGTGCAGCTCGCCAAGAGCAGGCTGACCGAAGCCTGCAGCAGCCTTCTAACAGGCTTTGAGGTAAGAATTTCAATATGTATAAAATGGTACCGCATAGACAGTAGCCCTGATGCTCGGTTCGGTGTTCGGAAAGAAAAGCCGGACTGAGGATCTAAAAAGATATACTCAGGAGTCATAATAAAAATGTCAATATCGGATTGCAGGCTGCGCTGCTGACCTCTGCCGCACTGACTGCAGAGGTCAATACTTTGAAGGAAAACCTCGAGCGCTCTGAGAACGAGCTCGGCCGTGCCAAGAAGCAGCTCAAGGACAAGCAAGGTGAGTAACACCTTATTAAAATTGTACCTTACAGAAAAGGATTTTGGTTGCAAAAGAATGACAAGGATAACGTGGGTATTGCAGGGGCCACTAACAAGGTGGCGACCCTGAAAGAGGCGGTGGCTGCGGCCAAACGCAATGCGGCCGCGGAGCGCACCGAGCGAGAGAAGCAGGAGGCGCGGGTGGCGGAGTAACAGCAAGAGCTCCAGGATCTCGTGAAAAAACATGAGAGCCTGGAGCGTGACTCGAAGAGTCAAGAGTCTGAGCTTGCAACGGCCCTTGAGAGTGCCAAAGCCGCTAAGGCCGAAGCCTACAAGGCCCTCCAGGAGATTGAGGCGGTGAAGAAAATAGCAGTGGGTAAGGCATTTTTCATGCAAAGTAAAGCATGTGAGTGTTAATTACCTGTTGCTTACCCGAATTCGGAGCTCTCCAGGAGCGTTCGCAGATCTTCCTTGCAGCGTGTCCGATGCTGCCGCATTCTACCGGGCCGAGGAGGGGAGCTCGATGGAGAAGGTCTTCTAGTCTCAGTATGCTGAGGCCGGACATCCGGTGCCCCTTAGCGACCAGCTGAAGCAGCTGGTCGAGCTCCACAAGGTGGCCGAACAGGCCATGAAGGGCCTCATAGTTCGGCTGTGGCCTAAGGAGGCCATGCCAGGGAGCTACTTCGGCCTGGTGCGGTGGCTGGTCGATGCGTGCCCGTGGGTTGAAGTCATCAAGCACTCCGCCTGTATTGAGGGTGCCCGTCGGGCCTTTGCCCGCGCAAAGGTGCACTGGGGCAAGATGGATGCCCAGAAGCTTGTGACGGACCCGCCACCAGAGGGCAAGGAGCATCGCACGCCCGAGATGTATTATAAGAGTGTGCTGAAGGGCGCCCGCACTATTGCGGGGGAGTGCTCCAAAGATGTAATTTTTGAGTAGACTCGCATTTTGTTATCCTGTGCGCTGAAAACTTAGTTCATATGCGCTAAGCAATGCTTGTTAATTTAAAATATTACCTTCTGTGCGGCTGTTTATCAAATCTGAGAGATGGCAAGTCATCGGCTTCAGCCCCCATGCCACGAGTGCTGGGGTGTTCGGGATAAACTTGAGCACTCTTGTTCCCATTTTTGGGTCCATCTAGGGAGGCGCTCAACACAGCGAACAAGGCAACTGGACTTATAATGCTTAAACACTCTCACTTAGCCATAGAATTCTATAATTTTAAATTTCGGTGAAGCCCCTAATCTTCGGAAGGCCGAATTTGGGGTGCTATCCACGCCTGGGCCGGACAGGATCCGGCTCCTCGCTCTAAGCGGCATAATTCTTTAAGGACTCGCAAGAACCTCTCGAACAGCGACCGGCTCTCACCTCATCATGACGGTCAGTTTTAGCTTTCTCCACTGAGGCGTTAACCCAGCTCAACTGGGGCGCAATCGCAGTGGTTCTCCCAGTGCTACCTTAGCCGATACAACGGAACGTAAGGTACCAAAACATGGGAGCCGGGAAAACCCAACTATTGACCCAAGACATGATTTAGAGCCGATGCATATAGTGCTATAAGTTCAGGGTGCCGCACTTGTGAAAGTGTTCGGACTTATCACACCATGATGCGGGAAACATAAGCCCCTGGTGTATTTTAGCCGTACCAAAGTGTATGGATGCGACATGTCGTAAATGAACATATGTATGAAAAAGAAATGCAATTATAAGCAAAAAGGTGCTGCATTGTTTTATTCAATAAGTGCTGCTATTAATGCAGAATGATACAAATAGTGCGATAAGCAAGGCATGGGACTGTTAAACATGTCCCCCTCCAGGGGTAGGCTGCGGATTGGTGTATAAAAATGCTCGTAATGGAGACCACCTGTATATTCGTTGTAGCCTTTATCCTTCCCTGGCTGTTGCATCGTGAGTTCGGCAGGTTTGCTGCCGGACAGGGCCTCTGACGAACGGAGTCCTGTGGTAAAAAATAAAAGGTAAAAAGAAAAAGGAACAACACACTTGAGAGCCCCTGGTGTGGTTGAGCCGCAGTCTGGGCTTATCGTGGTCATGCCCCTCTCCCCATGCCCATGGTATCTTCAGAGCGTAATGGTGTACGTGAAGGACCTGCTTTGACGTTTTGCAGGGGCTGGGGTTGGGGCGCGCTGCTATGCGTGCTCGGAACGTGCCAGGTGGTCTTGTTGTAGGTTACTCCGGGCGCGCTTAGCTATGTCCGGCCTCTTAACGGCCGGACTCGAGAATTTCCTTAAGAGGCTGCATTGTACTTCTGCCGCGAGAGCCGCTGTATGTTCCTCCGTTTGGAGAGAACGTTCAGTGTTTCCGTTGACCGTGATGACTCCTCGAGGGCCTGGCATCTTGAGCTTGAGGTATGCGTAGTGCGGCACCATGTTGAACTTTGCAAACGCGGTACGTCCGAGCAAGGCATGATAGCCGCTGCGGAACGGGACTATGTCGAAGATTAACTCCTCGCTTCAGAAGTTATCCGGGGATCCGAAGACCACTTCCAGTGTAACTGAGCCTGTACAATTGGCTTCTACACCTGGTATGATGCCTTTAAAGGTCGTCTTGGTAGGTTTAATCCTTGAGGGGTCTATGCGCATTTTGCGCACTGTATCCTGAAAGAGCAGGTTCAGGCTGCTGCAGTCGTCCATCAGGACTCTGGTGAGGTGAAATCCATCGACGATTGGGTCTAAGACCAATGCGGCGAATCCGCCGTGGCGGATGCTGGTGGGGTGGTCCCTTCAGTCAAAAGTGATCGGGCAGGAGGACCATGGATTGAACTTCGGGGCGACTGGCTCCATCGCGTATACATCCCTGAGTGCATGCTTCCGCTCCCTTTTAGGTATGTGCGTTGCGTATATCACGTTCACCGTCCGCACCTGTGGGGGGAAACCCTTCCGTCCTCTATTGTTCGGTGGTCGGGTCTCTTCCTCGTCGTCGCTATGCAGCTCCTTGTCATTGTTTTCGGCAATTAACTTGCCCGCCTGCTTGAATACCCAACAATCCCTATTGGTGTGGTTAGCTGGCTTTTCGGGGGTGCCGTGTATCTGGCACAAGCGGTCGAGTATTCGGTCCAAATTGGACAGACCCGGAGCAGTTCTTTTGAATGGCTTTTTCCGCTGACCGGGTTTAGAGCCTCTGAATCCGGCATTGACTGTCGTATCCTCACTATTGTCGTCGTTGATGCGGCGCTTGTTTTTGTTACGATGCGACCTGCCATTTCGGTCCTTGAAATCCGGACTGCCAGAATGTTTGTTGAGGTTGTTGCTGCGTGCTAGCCAGCTATCCTCACCCACGCAGAAGCGGGTCATGAGTGATGTGAGGGCTGCCATGGATTTCGGCTTTTCCTGTCCCAGGTGCCGGGCAAGCCACTTGTCGCGGATGTTATGCTTGAAGGCCGCGAGGGCCTCCGCATTCGGACAGTCAACGATTTGGTTTTTCTTGGTTAAGAACCGTGTCCAGAATTGTCTGGCCGATTCGTCTGGCTGCTGAATTATGTGGCTTAGGTCATCAGCGTCTGGTGGTCGCACATACGTGCCTTGGAAGTTATCGAGGAATGCGGCTTCCAGGTCTTCCCAACTCCCAATTGACTCTGCTGGCAAGATGTTAAGCCAATGCCGGGCTGGTCCTTTAAGCTTGAGGGGGAGATATTTGATGGCGTGAAGATCGTCACCGCGGGCCATGTGGATGTGAAGAAGATAGTCTTCGATCCAAACCGCGGGGTCTGTTGTGCCATCATAAGATTCGATATTCACGGGTTTAAACCCTTCGGCGATTTGATGATCCATTACTTCATCTGTGAAGCATAGTGGGTGTGCGGCGCCTTTGTACTGGGCGATATCACGACGGAGCTCAAAAGAGATTTGTCTGTTTTGTTCGGCCCGGTCGGACTTACTGTGTTCGGCGTGACGGTTGTCGTCACGTACCGTGGGGTGCCCACGCGATCCATAGATCGATCTTGATTGTCTTGCCTTAGCCTCCAATATATCTCGCAAGTCCAGAGCGTTCCCCTATGGCCTTGTGCTTTTCGAGCGATGCCGGGGTATGGGTCTAGTGAAGGGCCTAGAGGCCTCTCTGTTGCGGCCACGGGGTGGTCGGTCAGCCGTATTGTCTCCTGGTGATGCGGGTTCATAAGCTTCCTCCTCTAATCGGGGGAGCAGCTTGCATTTAGGGTAGCTTTTGGAGGGGCGTTCGAGCTCATGCTCTTCGGCCGCGAGGGCTTCAGTCCATCTGTCGGCTAGCAGATCTTGATCAGCTCTAAGCTGTTGCTGCTTTTTCTTGAGGCTGTTCACCGTGGCCATAAGCCTGCGTTTAAAACGCTCTTGTTCGACGGGATCCTCAGGCACGACGAACTCATCATCGTCGAGGCTTGCCTCGTCTCCGGAGGGAGGCATATAATCCTCTACCTCTTCTTCTACCTCTCTCTCATGAGGGCTAGCGTCTCCATCCTCCTGCGCTGCATCTTGCTGGAGTGGGTTATCTTCGGTACTGTCCGGTGTATTATTATCTCCGGTGCCGGAGTCTTCATTCTTGCTGTGGCGGGATTTAGAGCGGCGCCTCTGACGCCGTCGCTTGGGCTGCTTCTTGGAGGGGTCATCCTCCGCTGTTTCTCCCATCCTTTGGGATATCCACCATGTATATGTCATATGATGAGGTGGCTTTCCAGTGCCTGGTAGGCGCTGGTTCTTGGTCGTCTCCGGCATCTTCGTCCATACCGTCGATGTCTTCGGAGTCGTAGTCTAGCATGTCGGTTAGATTGTCGACAGTGGCTACCAAGTGGGTGGTGGGTGGGCTTTGAATTTCTTCGTCGTCCGCATCCCAACCATCCTGACCGCAGTCCGGCCAAGGCTCTCCTGATAACGAGAGATACTTTAGCGAACTCAAGATGTCGCCAAAAGGTGAGTGTTGAAAGACGTCCGCTGCGGTGAACTCCATGATCGGCGCCCAATCGTATTCGGTCGGATGGGGCACGGGAGGTTCGGAGTCCGGCAAGGAGTCCGGCACCTCGGAGTCACGAGCTTCATGAGGGACAAGGTCATTGTTCGGCTCTATCACCGTAGAGGTTGCAGCTCCTGAGGCGGTGTCTAGCCATCCGTCCTCGATCTGCGCAGCCGGCTCCAAATTGAAGATCGGAGCGGGTTCGAGTGCGTCCTCCAGGATATTGTCCAGCTGCAGAGCTAAATCATGCACGCCGTGACAGTGCGGCACGCTCGGCTGTGGCTCGAATCCATCGAGGATCAAGTCCCCGCAGATGTCAGCCGTGAAGTTCAAACTTCCAAATATGACCTGACGGCCAGGGGCGTAGCTTTCGATCTGCTCCAGACGGCCAAGCGAATTGGCCCGTAGTGCAAAGCCGCCGAATACGAAGATCTGTCCGGGGAGAAAGGTCTCACCCTGGACTGCATCGTTGATGATGGTCGAAGAAGCCATCGAGCCTATCGGTAACGACACAGAGGAACTCTTAATGAAAGCACCAATGTCGGTGTCAAAACTGGCGGATCTCGGGTAGGGGGTCCCGAACTATGCATCTAGGCGAATGGTAACAGGAGACAAGGGACACGATGTTTTACCCAGGTTCGGGCCCTCTTGATGGAGGTAAAACCCTACGTCCTGCTTGATTAATATTGATGATATGTGTTACAAGAGTGGATCTACCACGAGATCAAGGAGGCTAAACCCTAGAAGCTAGCCTATGGTATGATTGTTGTTCGTCCTATGGACTAAAGCCATCTGGTTTATATAGACACCGGAGAGGGCTAGGGTTACACAAAGTCGGTTACAATGGTAGGAAATCTACATATCCGTATCGTCAAGCTTGCCTTCCACGCCAAGGAAAGTCCCATCCGGACACGGGACGAAGTCTTCAATCTTGTATCTTCATAGTCTTGGAGTCCGTCCGATGATGATAGTTCGGCTATCCGGACACCCCCTAGTCCGGAACTCCCTCAAGAGGTATTAGTTTATTTAATCAGTGCCAATTAGCTCAACTCAACACTCAAAGCATTGCCATTTATCATAGGTTGCAAAACTTAAAAGTGCAAAGATAAAGGAGTTTCTCATGACAGTAGCACGATACAAATAGAGATGACAGCAAACTAATATGGATGAAGGCCTTAGGCCCGTACCAACCTGAGAAAAAAAGCTTATTCATGTAGTCCCATAAGAGATGATAAATCACTCACTGGAATCACACAATAGTATATATTTTTGTGCACTTCAAATGTATGGTAGAAATCACTCTTGTTTACCAGTGCTGAGATTATATCAAAAAATTATCAAGAACTTCTAGCAGAGTTAAAGCACTGGCTGGGATATAGTTCATTGTATTGTCTTGTGTAGTTCCACTAAAATGTATGATTGGCACAACATGATCCCTGTTTGCACAAGTAGGAACAAGGTGAAACCTTCATTAGCTTAGTGAGCAAGGATAGGAAGACATTAGCATATTACTCAAATAGTAGCATCAAATTCATGATGGACAATACGCAAAACATTGCCTCATTGAACCAATGGCAATAAATTGACATGCAAAACAATAGCACTATTATGTCATGACACTAATAATATTCCCTCCCTGCTCCACCACATGATTCACCTCCATAGACAAACATTCACACGTACATGATTCAGCATAGGGTCCTACTAAAGATTTGTTTAACTCCAACAGGAAAATTAGGCAGTAATATATTAGTGGTACTTAAGTGCTCCTAATTAATTAAGTGAGACAGCAGAAGTGGAAGGGCTCCCTGGAGGATCATCTCACATGTAAGGTAGTCGTTGTCGGAGCCCTTGAATAGCCTCGACTGAGGCCTCTGGCTTCAGCAAGATCGCCTTGGCACTGTTTATTCTTCTTCTTCTTCCTCTTCATGCTATGTTTCTCTTTCTCCTCACCAGTTGGTGAAACCAAGTACATGATTGGCCTTCTAATTCAGAATTGGTTTTGTCAGTGAGGGAGTACAATTGTACTAGTAAAAAACAGCATTATTTTCTCATGGCAGTCGGAAAATAGAGATGAACACATGCATTAAATATCATTCTTACCTAAAGGAAGGTTATGGCGCCAATATGGATGATGAGGATTGGAACACAGATCTCCCTTTGTGCAGTTCCACCAAAATGAACCAACTGTTCCATCTGACATTCCAGTTAAACAACACAAAAGTCACTTCTTTTAAGAAGAGTTTTGTGAAGTGCACCAAAAGGTCACAACAGCAACCAGGTGAATTGGATATCCCTGTTTGCACAAAAAGGCACAGAGGAAACAGTCAGAGTCTCAAACAATTACAGGCAAAAACATTTGGCGAAACTTGTCAGAGTCTCAAACAATTACAGGCAAAAACAGGTGCATGGCTTCATTTTTACCAGGGACATTATATTAAGAACAGCTAAGGCTGCGTTCGGTTCACATGTTTGGTGCAGGAATTTTGTAGGAACACAATTCCTACCGTATTCTTTCCCTTCCAACCGTTCGGAACACGGGAAGGTGAATAGTGTTTCATAGGAAAGCTGGTTTGGTAGTACTGATTCCATCGGATTAGAAACATCCACGCGCCACTCATTTTTTGGGTGGAAGCCCGAGGTAGCCGCTCGCTGCCATGCGTTAGACAGGTTGTTGTGCTGTGTTTGCCAGAATAAAAAAATCAACCTATGTGTGGTACGTGAGGTGAGGACAAGAGTAGTCACTGTGCAGCTGAATAAACAAATAGCATCTCATACTGCCAAGCAGGCTACTCTAAAAAAACAATCTGTACATTTCGTAGTCCATCTGAACACATTCTCTTGAGAGTTTCCTCCGGTTCGCTGTTCCGTAGTTTTATACCTACATTCCTTTCATATTCCTCTATTTTCATCAAGACCTATGTTTTCTGCCCCTTTATTCCGCCCGGAGCCTAAATATTTGGTATAAGGGCATCGGACAGTGGGTGCACCAGCAGTACAGCACCATGTACGTAAAGAGGGGCATAAAGTGGCGAGTTTGTTGCCCCGAGAAACAAACATCCAAGAAACATATCTGGGTTGGTCCCATTTTTGTTCACTCTAGCCACCTACTCCTATGTGTGGATAGAAAATCTAGTCCTGGTCATACCACTGTGTACATCGTTACCCCTATATTTCCCTTTTCGACCAAGAGACCGGTTGGATGACCAGTCTGTACTACTTTCATCCCCTTTCCTTCCTGTTTGTACCAAGTCCGATGTACATACTAAATTCCCCCACCCCCACTTTATTTCATTGACAAGTATTTTTGTACGGAGGGAGTACAAGATTCGACTCCATGAAGTAGCTTTACCTCTAAGAATAGAAGAAGAAAAAATAGGTGAAGTTGGACCATCCGATCAAGAGGGACTGAGAGGTAGAAAATGATGCACATGTAGCGATGTAGCGAGCTGGGGAAGTAGAGCTAAGGCGGTTTCAAACGAAGATATACTTGAAGGTCGTCGGGATGTGGATAGGTGGGCGGCGGGAGGCCGGATCCTCCCGTAGGCAACGAGGAAGGGATCGGAGGACCTCCCGCGCCGATGCTCGGCCAGAGATAACGGTGCGGTCGGCAGTGGGTCTCCTCCCTCGCTGTCGACGACGGCTTAAACGCTGCCCCTCCTCCCCTTCACCGGCGGAGGGGGATACATCCGGATCTGTAACCAGCGGTGAGGATAGAAAGCCAGTGTTTTTGAAGGGAGAAAGACAGGGTTACTACCCCTATCTTGTTTAGATCTGGAGAGGATGAGAGTTTGTGAATAGAGCAGCCCTAGGAAGCAAGCGCGGAGGCTCCGACCTATATATAAGTAGTGGGGTAGTTTTCCTTTTTCACTCCATCAAAACAATCGTTTAAAATTGTGTACTATACTACATGCCAGGTCACGGTTTTTTTTAGTTGTTGATTGTTTTTTGAGATAGCTACCCGCTTGTTCCAAGTGGTGTTACGGTGTGCCAGGTCGCACTTTGTATCATTCAAGTCTGGTAGTACTACAAGTCCCTCCATTAAATGAACAACCACCCCCTCGTAAAAATTGTGAACAAGCCCACGGCTAAAATTAGCAGAAACGTGGGTTGCCCCAACATGCATTATTATTTATATTTTCTACTCCCTCCGTTCCTAAATATAAGTCTTTTTTATTAGCCACACCTAAGACAAGAATTTTTTTATTAGTAGTGAACCCCACATGTCATAGACACAAAAAATTTGGCAAGATTCCATTAGGCAAGCCAAAGTGTGTCTAACAATTTGAGCAACTCAGGATAGGCAAGTGTGGCAAGTGTGGGAAAAATAATGTGGCAACATAAGACAAACATAGTCACAATCCAAACAGCCCCGTGATTTTTTGTGACATGCATGAAAATTTGATTAGTTAAATTTATAGTCAAAATTTGGCAAGGTGCATGAAATCGACACATGCAAGTATCAAAAGGAAAGTCATAGCATGCATGCATGCGTTGTACTCCCTCCGTTTCCAAATATAAGTCTTTTTAGAGATTGCAACAAGTGACTACTCCCTCCGTTCCTAAATGTAAGTCTTTTTAGGGATTCCACTACAAACTACATACGGATGTATATAGACATATTTTAGAGTGTAGATTCACTCATTTTGTTTCGTATGTACTGTTCATAGTGAAATCTCTAAAAATACTTCTATTTTGGAACGGAGGGAGTACATACGAAGCAGAATATGTCTACTCATACATACAAAGTAGCCCATTTGAAATGTGTAAAAAGAGTTTTATCGAATGCAGTGCTTTGATGTGTCGCGTCAACTCGTACAAGCCTGAGAAATTTGATTACTACGACGCCCTCTCCCTCGTGGACTGAGCTCCGGTGCCTTAACTGCACCTGCCTTTGGCTGCATGACAGGTAGGCCAACCACCTGTTGGGCCCACCTGTCATGGACGCAAAGGCAGGAGCAGTAAGTAGAAGCTTTCGCTACACGCTATCCCTCCCGCACGAGGTGGACGTACATGCAGCAGTGGATTCGATACTGTAGAAGTAGGCGTAACATCATTGTTCGTCTTCTCGAAGAGGCGAAGAGCCAAGTGCAAAACGAACGTGGCAGTTGCAAACGCTCGCGTGGTGCGGTTCCTTGGAGTACTAGCCAGGCTCTTGCATGAGACAAAATTGCTATTGTTTAACAATTAAACTCCATTATCCATTGGTGGATACTCATTCAGCATAGGTCCACACGCTTAGCACCGTTTCCTCCTGGGGTCACCAATGTTTATTTGCTAATTAATAGCATTCCATGCAATGAACTAGCCATTGCAAGTCATTACAAGCATGCACACCTCTCATCTCTTATTGGTTGATACGTACGTCAAGAAACAAGAAACAAGGTAGAAGTTAATGCACCGCGCCTAAGTGTTTTGGGACTATTTGGTTTTCGTAAGATGACTTACACACCTAGACGGAGGGAGTAGTATAGACCTGTAAACCAGAAAGGAGTATTTGCCTTTCTTGAGATTTCAACAAGTGACTAGACTTCGGCTCAAAAAAAACAAGTGTAGACTACAACGTGTGCAGTACCCCCTCCCCTCTGGTTTATAGGGCTCAAATCTCAAATCTCATGAACCAAGGCATTTTGCGATTGGAGGAATGTATCTCGTACTTTACAAAACTAGCCTAATTAAACTCATGCATTAATTACGTAGTTCTCTCGTTTTCCTCTCCGCCTTGGTCGCGGTGCACAATATTGAGGCTAGCCATAGTGGGAGTAACTTAGGTAGTAACTTAACACATCCCAAGACAATTTTGCTTATGTGGCAAGTATTTAATGAGGAAGGAGGTGCTTGTGGTAACAGAATATGTTACTGTAACATAGTGCTTTCCGAGGCAAAATGAGTCTATGAGATAATAAAGGAAGCAATCTATGATACTACTACTATGTTACTCCCTCGTTTCTTTTTACTCCGCGTATAAGTTTTGGTCAAAGTCAAACAACACAAAGTTTGACCAAATTTATATTAAAAAATATGAACATCTACAATACTTAAACTATATAATATGAAAATACATTTTATGGTGCATCTGTAGATTTCATATTGTGAACGTTGATATTTTTTAATATAAAGTTAGTCAAACTATGCAAAGCTTGACTTTGACCAAACCTTATATGCAGACTAAAAATAAACGGAGGGAGTACTTTGCACTATGGAGGTAGTAACTTACACTAGTGTCATATGCATGACACTAGTCTAAGTTACTCCCCATTATGACCAGCCTGAGAGAGTGCTTTGATACGTTTTAGTCTCATGACTAAAAGTAGTGGGACTAAAACTTGTTATCCTCATCCATGCTTGGATCCAAATACTAAAGAGAGTAAAATCAAGTTAATGACATTTCAAAGCATCCGGGCCCGTGTGCCATCCAGCAAATCACAGCGAGGTGCTACAGTCGAGACTCACCTGTCACCCAGTGTGGCCGTCATGACCCGTCATATCACAAAACCCACACCTTTACCAGCAGTGGTAAGCAACCATCATTTCATTGGAACGCTCGTTAGCCCTTTCTTCCCTTCCTTGAAGAAAACCTCACTCTAGGCTACTCACTTCTGCCATTTTTCTTCTCTACCGACGAAGGAAAGGTGGGCGAATCAGTTATGCTACTATATTTTCATTCCAATAATCTTCTTTTTGCGAAGCACCGACCGATTCTCACATCCTATTCTTTTCCCGTTTTCATTGCAATTATGGTTTCCTTTCGATTGCTTTTTGTTTGTCAGTTCGTTGATGGATCCTGGAGCACTAGGAAAAGAGTTGCCGGCGGACAACCCACTGGAGACAGCAATCTCCAGGAAGCGAGCAATGACCAACGAGTTGACCATGTTGGTGGGCTAACCCATGGAGACGAAGAACTCCAAGAAACAAGCACTGTCCAAAGAGTTGAGGACATTGGCGGACGAACTCCTCAAAGAAAGTTGGAAGAATAGCAAGGGCCCCACCGTGCCTACCCCAGTAGCTCTGATTGCCACCTATGTGAGGCTCAAGACAGAGTTTGAGGAGATAGTCACCGTTGAGAAGCAGTATTCCTCTGGCAAGGTGATGGCCCCCATCGAGGACGAGGAGATGGCCCCCGGAGGGATGAGATGCCCCGGTGAGCTGCACAAGGTAAAAAATAATGGCTTATTACCATAGTTGTGGTTTTTGATTATTTGCAATGTGCTTGCATTTTGATTATTTGCAACGTGCTTGCTAATATGTTAGTGTTGTGCAGGTGCCGGTGGTTGTCCTTGATGATTCCGATGTCGTGGACCGTCCTGTTGGCATCGCCCTGGATATCGATTCCGATGCCGCTGTCCATCCTGTGGACATCGCCCCAGAGATCGATTCCGATGTCGCGGTCAGTCATGTGGACATCGCCCCAGAAATCGATTCCCATGCCGCTGTTCGTGCTATGGTCATTGCCCGAGAGATCGATGACAAGAAATAGTTGGTCGCGCTAATCCTTCAGGGTAGTTTGCATTGCCCTGTGTTTAATTACCAGAATGATGCGTGTTATCAAACCATCTTAGGGCTAGTGCACTGTCTTGTGTGGGCGGGTCTTGCTAATTTTGTTCGATAGTGAATCATGCGAACCCTCTCCGAGTTATGGCAACAGATGTATCCTCACCAGCTTTTGATGTAATATATGGCATGCTTAGATGTAAGTTTGAACTGTTTATCATATCAGCAGGGCTTGTTTGATGATTCTTGGTGTTAGTAGGCTAGCTACTGTGCGAGCTATAGTACTTGCAAAACACTCACCGAAGAGAAACGTTGGGGCTGATGAGCTCGTGGTACGCTTATACTTATCCCTCATCGATCGACCAATAGCCCTAGCTCCTAAAATTGTAGGCTTAACGATCGATCAGACAATAGTCAACATACATTCAGGCCTCATTTGGTTCATAGGGTAGGAAAATCGTAGCAAAACTACAGAGAACGTGCAACACAAAATCATAGCAGTGCAGAGACGTACTCCCTCCGTTCCAAAATAGATGACCTAGGCGGGCTAGTTTGGCCTAGTGGGTTTCAGTGATATGACGTGGTACAGTGTCGTCCAGTCTTCGCGTGTGGTAGTAGTATTGTGGGTACAGTAAGTTTTCTTGAAGAAGCGGAATTCAACAAAGTCATGATGGTTCCTTCGTCCGAACAACTTACGGTGGGAAAGGTTGGACCTGCGATACGATCGGGGTAGACCAGGATAATTTAGTGCATGGCAGGTGGACCAGGATGGTCGACGTCCCACATGTCGGTGAATGAAAGTATTCTTTCCGATATAGAGGACGAGCAACGAGTATTCATTGTTTATTTTTGATGAAAGCTATTGTCTCCACTATTACTCCTTGACTTTGTCAATGGCTCTCTCTCCTCCACATAAGCGGGGACTACTTGCTATGCATGCAGCGGACAGCTGGCGTCTTGAGGGGCCAGGGCGGTGAGAGCGGGCTCCGGAAGCGGTCTGGACTCCAGCATGGCCCACCTCACATTATCATCATATATTTCTTGGAGTCTGTGCGTGGCGGGCGGGCGATCTCTTCTCCCTCCCCCGTTTCTCTCTTCTCAGTCGACGCCCGCCGAGCGATTAGATTTCGGCTATCGACGGTTTATTCAATTACGGTCCCACATGTCAGTGAAATTGCAAGGCAACGCGTGTCCCCTTTGGTGAGCGGCGTGCGAGCCGGACTGTCGGGGTTGCGACGCGTACGAGTTGTAAGTGCGCCGCCTTTTCCTTTAGAACTTGCGAAGCGTAACATTTTCGCGCGATCGATCGATAGAAATCTAGAACAAAATGACGAGGGCGGTGCTTTCCCGCTCGTTAGGCGGGCTAGTTTGAGTGATATGACGTGCTACAGTGCCGTCCACTTGCTTCATATTTATGTAAGCAAGAGTTTACACTCGTACGCAGGAGGAGTGCGAAACACCGCGGATCTGATTTTGATCGAGGGATAACTATTCCCTGCCAAAAAATGGAGGATTGTTAGCGATTATAGCATGATAGTTAGGGCATCTCCAGCGCTGGCCCACAAATTTACACCGGCATCTGTCCGAGGACACTGATGGATGCCATCCGATGCTGCCCGCATACCTTTCGACAACTATATGAACTAACCGGACGAAATTCATGCAAACAACGCAAATTTCAAATTAACCGGATGAAATTCATTACATTTCGAATACTTTTCCTACAAACTGGACAAAATTCATTACATATTTCGCACAAACCGTACTAAACCTACTGTAAACCTAATCTAAACGATCGCCGGCGCCCGACCACCAAGTCCGGCCATGAACCCGAGAAAGCCGGCCATTGCCTTTGCCTCCTCCTCATCCGCCTCGATAACCTCCTCCTCCGGCCGGAGCACAAGGTTATGAAGATTTCCGCCTCCACGTCGCCGTCAAGCGGCTAATCGGCCACTGATCTTTACCCCACCAAGCTTGGCGTCGACTGAGTGGAGTAGCGGTGGCCTTCCCGGGTCCAGAGCGGCGGCGACCTACCGTGTACTACTTTTCCTCGCTGTCGGCTGCACCCGCGCACGCGCGCCGGCTTTGTGGTCGTGGCGGCGGAGGGCGGCACGGGGGGTGCCGGCGATCTCCTTCGTTTGCTCCTGCGATAGTACGTCGAAGAGAGCTTTGGAGCGCGCCCAGAGCGGAGCCGCCGATGTCCATCGTCTGCTCTTGCGATAGTACGTCCAAGAGAGCTTTGGAGCACCACGAGGCCATGGTTGAAGTGGTGCCGATAGAAGGAAGGGACCGGAGGAGAATAAGTGTGGGTCTTTGGCTATGGCTGGGAGCTGGGGCTCAAGTTAATATAGCGGGCGAATGGCAATGAGCCGCGGCAGACGGATGGACAACTGGCGCCGGAGTAGCTTTGTCGGGCATGAATGCGGACGCTGCTTCCGTGACTTAACTGCAGATGCATTTGGGTGTCTGACATGTGGGCCCAACGGGCGTCTCGCCCGCATGTCAGTGACACACCAATTGCACCTGCAGTTAAGTCCAGTGAATGCGGCATTGACATTCTAGAGAGACGGTGACCGTTTCAGGCGCATGCGGACTGTTTGACTGGTCAACCATACAAATACGGAGCTATACGCTGAGCCAGCGACCGTATAATCACCATATCTCGTATACAATGATCAAACTGAGCTATCAAGACAAGTTCGATGACCGCCAATGCATTTTACTCGGTAATAAATGACCAGGATTGAAGGGGAATCCTAATTTGCTTCGTCTTCTGTCCTTGAGCTCTTGACAAACCAATGCACTATACGGTTGTCCGGCCACTCCACCCCAGAGCTCTCACCAAGGGTCGTTCATGCCACCGCGCCGCATACTAACCGGTAAGGCATTGATGGCATCCCGCCACGCCGAGTTCCTCGCCGCCCACAAACGCACACAAAATGTTAGGGAAGCGATGGCATCCCGCCGTGCCGAGTTCATCGTCGCTCGCGACCTCACAACTATGTTGGAGGAATTTGGAGATGCCAAGGCCGAATGGGCGGTAGAGCAAGAGGCGGCCAAAGCCGCACAGAGAGAGCGGAAAAGTCAGAAAGCACTCAAGAAAAGAGAGGCCCGCCGCTGCAAGAAAGAAAAGGACGCACACACTGCTGCAGAGAGGTCGGCAGAGATCGAAGCACGGTGGGGTGTCGCCGACAAAGCCGGGAAGGAGAACGACGACGTCTGGCCAGCATATGAGAAGTAGTAGTACTAGTAGTTAGTGTGTGTGTCTGTGTCTGAGTACGAGCATGTACCAGTACTACTAGTTACTACTGTAGTTTTTAGAGCAAATTACCAGTACATTAGCCTAGACTAAGTGGAAAAATTCCTATCCTATGCATCAAATGGCATCTCTTTCTCTATAGGAATTGAGATGCATGTCATCTCACTTCCTATGATTTTCATATTCCTATCCTATGAACGAAAGGAGGCCTCTGTTGGAGTAAATACTGTAGCTAGCAGTACTGCTGGTACGTCATGATGGTTCCTTCATCCGAGCAACTTCAAAGTGGGAAGTGGGCCTGTGATTTGACGACTCATTAGTCATTGTTACTGCGGCACGACGACCTGGGTGACTCTCCCTTGGAGTTCTGCGTGCATGGCAAGTGGACCAGGATGGTCGATGTCCCACATGTTGGCGAACGGAAGCATTCTTTCCGATATCGAGGAGCAAGAAAACCGTGTGGTATAGTATCACTGCTGATTGGTTCACAAAAAATAGTATCACTGCCGATTTATAATTATTTTTTATTTCTGATGAATGCTAGCATTTCAACTCTTACGACGAAGGGTGCCAAATACGGCACGTGTTGGATGTCCCACACGTCAGCGAAAGGAGTGGGACATGAACAGCGTGGTAGAGCCCGGCGTAAAAAAATAGCGTGGTAGAGCGTCTCCACTTCTTCCACTTCTGGGTCGGAGACCACACGTAGTAGTACTTAGCTGTATGAACGATACAAAGTGTGACCTAGAGAGAAAGAAACGTCTAGTTGGAAGGTCTCGGGGCATACACGTAAACAAATATAAAAGTTAATACGTACCTCCAACTTATATAGTAGTAGTAGAGTACTTAGACACGTACTCCATAACGTCACCGTGCATTGCACATACAACATTTAGTGGTAATACGTAGTAAGAGACAAATGCCGCCCAAGAGTTCCCTTCTCGACCTACTTTTGGGTGTTTGGTAGAGTGTATGGAGGGTGCATGAGTCCACACTAGTTTAGCACAAATACACTAGAAGCATGCATGAAGAGAGCATGCATGAAGAGGGGTGTTGAGTTGAGCATGCATGAAGAGGGAACAACTATGCTGAGACGAGAACGCAACCAAACACACCCTATATGCCACGCATGTTCATACCATTTGTGCCTTTCTACTTCACTTACTGTGCTACATTACTCAGGTTCGTACGTCCACTCCTGGGTACATGTCCGTCTCGTAGTTCCAGTGCCACGTGTTCTTCATATAGATGGAACGATCGTTGCATAACACATGCGCCTTGATGCTAGATGTCCCGCATGTTGGCAAAAGGATGAACAAAGCTCACATAAAAAATAGAGTGGAAGAACATAGATTCCGGACGACCGAGAAGGAGCAAGGAACCTCGTGGTGGAGCGTCTGCACTCATAATAGTTAATATTATTCGACGATATAAAATTAACCAATCATCTCCACAGTGGACTGGAAGAGTACGAAACACGGCAGCCCAGTGTAGTTACATCATACTAGTACATGGCTAACCCATGCTATCACCATATTTCTTGGCTTCCGTGCGACACCTATCTCTAGTAATCCAGCAGCCTGTATCGCTTCTCCCTGCTCATCTCTATCATAGTGTGGCGGGCTGGCGCTTCTGCCGTCTATTGAGGTCGGTTAACTATCACATGTTAGCAACATGCCAAAAGCATTCTAAAAAAATTCCTTTCACGTTCCGTTTTCAAAAAGAAAAAAAATCCTTTCACGTACGAATTTTCCTGTATGCTTTGAGCAACTTCCATGTCCTATACTACTCCTGTTTGATACTCTAACTTAGCTAGAGGTTAGACTAACTCATGACTAACCCTGAAATAACTGTAGCCAAAGAGGTGTTTGGGTGACAGGGTTAGATTGACAATAAATGCACTTCATGGAGAGAGAAAAGTGTTTTTTAATGGTCCCAATGAGAACTATCTCTAGTTAGCACCTCTTGGGTGGGATAGTTTTTTTTGGTGGGTTCGGTGCAACTTGCTCCAATTTAAACCCTCATGCTTGGATACTTTAGGGCTATTTGAGCCCCAACTAGCTCAAACTAACTCTAACCCATGGATCCAAACAAGGCCTATGGCCAGTCTCGACGCGGAGCATTCGCATGCACCGGGAAGCGGCGCTCTCTCGGCCGTCGCGCCACTTCAAAGCTGGTGCCAGTGAGAGGTCACCTCCGCTCTGGCGGGCATTAATGCGGCACTGACGCTCCAGGCGATGCTGACCGTCTCACGCAGGAAGCGCGCGCTGGCAAGGGAGTATAGGTTTTGAACCGTTTCAGGTGTAGTAGTAATGGTAGTTTGCAAAACTGCTCAATTATTGCATTGAGTTTCCTAAGAAATTGTGGTAAAAACGTTACTCCACAGCCCGCTTCCCTTCTCCTTCCTGCTCGTGATTTACGTGGCCATGTTAATGTGGTTGTGTCAAAAAAATGTCACTTCCTTCTCGTGATTTGTGTTATATAATTACAAGCAAGATTCTTGTGCATTGCACGGAACATCCATGTGCATTTTTTTTTACAAAACACCTCTTGTGATTGACCCATGCAGGAGTAATCCCATGTGTAAAAACTAATGATATCTCGAGAATTTTATCAGAAAACTGGTATCTCGAGAATGTCAACGAAAAAATGAAAGATGAGAGATAAGGCGAGGAGGAGTGGAGCGTGGTGGTGACTGGTGGTCAGAATGGGCAGAGGCATGGGGATGGACGGCGCCGGCAGGCGGCAGCGGCCACCATGCATGCTAGATTGTTCCAGAGACTTATTCCTTTTTTAATTGCTGAGCAATGAGGTTGCGGGAGATAATGATGTGGAGAGAGATGCGGGTATCTTTTGTAAAATTATCATAGTTTGCTTCCTATCCGTCAGATATAGATCATACGGTCTGTATTACAAGATGGCAGGCACACCATCATCGCCAACTCGTTTTTTTATAAGGGTATACAAATGATAAGTTTGCTGACTACTAAAGTAAAGTGGAATCTGTCCATGTTATGCAAGTAAATAAAGGTGATTGTTTATCATACGGGTAAGGTTGGATGAAGGGTGGTAGGAACAAATGCTCCGCCTAGAGCATGTGTGTGTGAGATGGAGTCTTAGTGTGTGTGGTGTGTGTGTGTGTGAGAGAGAGAGAGAGAGACTGAGAGAGAGAGAGGAGAGACGGAGACGTAGTCTTAGTTTGTGTGTGTGTGAG
>NC_057798.1:158054604-158082406 GCF_018294505.1 Triticum aestivum | reverse complement strand
GGAAGTTATGTGCACAAAAGAGGAGAACGATTCGATGTGGCGTTAGGATTGAGGGTAATTAACTACGTATGGAGACATAGAGACCTTGAACGTGCATGTGTGAGAGGTATACATGTATACATGGGATGTGTGTGTGTGCGCGCGCGCATGATCGAGATAAAAGAAAGAAGACATAAGTCCTAAGATCAACGACATGGGAGAGACGGATTGGTATGACAATATGCATGCATGTGAGAATGCAGGGAAGAAGGCCCGACAATTGAGCATGTGTTTTTTTCTTTAAGAGATAGTGGCGTGGGCTGGAGCATGCATCTATGGAGAGCAGAAGGGGTGAGGCGCAACGATTGTGCAAAAGAGATCAACCTATAAATGCATATGTATGGATAGACATATATAGTGTGGGTGATAGGAAGCAAGACTCCGTGCGAGAAAGAAATGTTGACGGAGAAACTACAGATAGATACAGAGATGGAGATGCTAGCTAGAGAGACATCCGTTAGTTTGGGTGTCGGAGATGACCGTCGGGTGGTTCAAAGGGTGAAGTTATATGTGTGTGTGAGAGGGCACTTTACTGCATGCATGTAGAGAGAAACATATGTAGTGTGCGTGATAGGAATCAAGAGTGAGGGCAAGAAAGAAGGTTGATGGAGAAACAAATAAATAGAAAGATAAAGATGCTAGCTGGTGTGCGCTAGAGATAGGAGTCGAGTGGATCAGAAGGTTGGGTTATGTGTGTGGATGTGAGAGAGATAGAGAGAGGGTGCATGTGAGTCACATAAAAACAAATATCAGAGGGAAATGAGATCCGGAGAGAAGGAATTTTGTGTTTGCAAGAGAGAAAGATATTTCACAACGAGAGTGATAGCTAGAGAGACATATGAGGGAACGCAAGATATCTCTAGGGAGAGAGGGTGTGTTTGAGCGACATACAAGAGAAATGGAGAAATATGAGACCATGGGAGACAGAGTTTGTGTTTGTGTGTGAGAAAGAGATATTGAAGAGGAAGAGTCGTAGGTTCTCATATCTAAGGGGTGAAAGACATCTCTGTATGAGGGGTGTGCGAGTGGCACACATGGGAATAGTTGAGAGAAATGAGACCCCGGGAGACAAAGTTTTGTGTTTGTGTGAGAGAAAGAGATTCCACATGGAGAATCATAGCTAGAGACACATAGCAGGGAGCAAGATATACTTAGAGAGAGAGATAGAGTGATGAAGGTCGATGGAGAGAGTATCGTCACTGTGTTACGAAAATAAAGGATCATTGTCGACACACAGGTAGCACGAGAGATGCCTGAGAGACGATGAACGCGTATAGGTCCAGAGAGATAGTCCTATATAAGCATGAGTGATATCTATATGAGACTAATATCTGGATTAAAGGGGATTCAAATATTTAAACTGGAGATCACGACATCGATAATATTATAACGCAAATTGGTGTATCAAACATGCATATTCATTTGAATTTGGGCACACGTGTAATGTTATATAGTTTATCAATATTGGTGATCCATAGATTCTTCAATTACAAACAATGCATGGTTTATATGCAATTAGTGTCTAAATGGGATTACACTATATGTTGCGTGTGTGAAACACATTATACATGTTTGAGAAGTTAAAAAAAACCCGCATGAAACACACATTAATTGGAGACAGTTAGCGAGGAATGCAAACATTGGATTTCAACACAAAGTGGTTTCAAATATTTGAAAATCCAAATTGATGGATACAACCTTATGAATCTGAGATCATGCCATTTGTAAACCATATCTATGTATAAATGGTGTTGTGCTTTTGAAAGTATATATGTAAAAAAATGATGTATATAGAATGTAATTCCAATTGAAAATGGATCCCGCCCGAAAAAAATAGTAGAATACAAACGGGATTCGAATTGAGTTGGCCCGGTAAACGTGCACTGTGCAAAATTTGAACGAAGCGGGGAAAGTCACAATAACCGCTCAAAACCAAAATCTGCGAGATGGAAATCACTAGTGCATATCCCTGCCGCGCAAAGCCTATCTGCTGGATTTCTATAGGTTTCGATAGGGGTAGGTTTGTAATTTCACCCAAACGTGATGTAACCGCCTCTCACCCGGATTCATACACGGTGGGCGCCAAAACACAGTGTGCCCTCGGCCGAAATCGACTCCCTCCCTAATTCATATTCATACACGGTGGGCGCTAAAAACAAACTCTCGTCGGCAAATATTCGGTGTATGCGAGATTACCGTCCTATCCCCAACCGACTAATGTTGTTGTGATGTAGTAGAAATTTGAAACGGGGCCTAAGTTTGTAAATTTCCTTGCATTTGAGACAAGCGAGCCCTGACTACATGGTTCCCCCCTTCCTCTCTACCTCCCTTTTCCCCATTCGTACTCCGTGGGCGCCAAAACACCCTCTCCACCCCACCCTCCTCCGTCCGCCGCCGTCTGCCACCCCATCCACCGTCGTCCTCCTCCACCATGCCGGAGCTGATACCCTGACGCTGTCGTCCGTTACAAGAGATCGACCTCTCTCATCCACGCCTTCGGACCGGGATCCTTGCATCCCGTCCTCTCACTTCATCCCCGCCGTCGTCCACCTTGCCGGCGCCGCTCCTACGACCGTCTCGTCCACCGCACCCCGCCGCCATCGTCTACCCTCCTAGATCTGCTTCCACGCCGCCGACAGCCATCGCTACCGCAGCACCGTCAAATTCTCACTAGATGCGTACACGGCGCCGCACCAGAGGCGGTACTCTTTCGTATCTGCTCAACTTATTTATCACAGCAAGAAAATAGGTCGCCACTGCTTTACTCTGATTTCTTGTCTTGGTTGCAAAGTTGCCTTTGTCCGGTTTGCACCTTCAGATCCGCCATGGCACGCTCAACACTATACTCCCAATGCTTATGGTTTTCCCCTTTTATATTCCACACTAGTTAAATCATGGTAGACTAAATTTCAAAATTGGGTCAGTCAATTTTTCAGAGCTCGCCGGAGTTCGCCGGTGCGATCCAAGGGGCTCGGGTGGTTGTGGGGCCTCGCCGAAAGAAGAAAACTTGACGCGGGTGGTGGGTGGGGGTGGCGGAGGAACACAGGCGGTGGGGGCCGGTGGTCCGGCCAGCGGCCCGTGCGGTGTTCTGTATGGGAAGAATCACATACGAGGAAGAAGAAGTGTTAGGAGACGTAGGATCTTCATCCAACCGCCTGAAATGGTCGAGAGACAGCTGGGAGTTGCATTCTTAATGCGCTCTTGTTCATCATGTGTGGGCACTGCGCAACAAACATTTTATTATCCAAAATGTGCTTTCTCTTCTTTACCATGTTCGATAGTGATGGCCTGTACGTGATCGATAGGCTTTCAATTACTAGTGGCAATACAACACCGTATTTTCAAGCCAGTTCCACTTTCCCGATTTATATATCGTGGTTATGGTGTACCCCTGTTATGTACACTATGATCTGCCTAGTTGTTGTGTGCTCTTGTTATCATGGTTTGGCAATAAACTATCTATACAGTATATTATGAACCTATCATCTGCCAGCTATCCTCACTTTTGGAGCCTATTTTTTGTGTACTTGTGCCAGATTATATAAATGCACGCATGATATTACATCACACATGAGCTCTCTCATCAGAATCCAGTGATAGCACATAAGTGTTTACAGGGGCGCCCCTATATTAGAATATCATCTGCATTACAAAGATAATCTCACAACTATTTATGTTTTCATGGTTCTCAGATATTATATGCAATTACAGTGAATATCAGAATCCGTGCATCAGAAGAATATTGTGGAACACTGCAATGACTTACAAAATTGGCACCAAGGCATTGAGTGCCATTTTGGAACCAATGAAACTCGTACACTCCCCACCTGTTGATTCTTATTCAGAATATCATTCTAATGACTATTCTAACCTCAGATGGCCTGTCCTGTTCACCCATCAAGGTGCATGTTCTAATTTGGCAAGCTTTTATTGATTGCGCGTATCTTGCATACGTTGTCTTGCATTTCTTCTACTTTGTTGCACCACCATCTGCTTAGTTTACTCATCATATAACTCGAGATGCTATGCCCATCCATTATCAATACATATTCCATCTGTCGTCATACCATGTTTTTCCACTCAAATGTTGTTCTTGTGCATCAGACATCAAAAAGGAAGAGGGTGATTGCCGAACCTGAAGGAGCACTAGCAAAGTCCTTGAAAAACTTGGTGGTGCCGGAGAAATCAGACAGTGCCCCACTTACATTGGCTATACAACCAGTGACACAAAACATAGGACCGACTCCAGCAGACTGTACCCATACTTCACTAGCCACACCACTAGCCCCACCACATAGGACCTGCACTCCAGCAAAAGGTATACCGATTTCATTTGCCATAGCACCAGCCGTACCACAGAAAAATTTCACTCCAGCAAAAAGTACAGCAAGTCCACCGGCCGAAGACCTATCCCAACTACAGAGACGGCTAATTCCTGCAGATTGGAACCCCATTCCATTTATTCCCAGTTTAAAAGACAATGCTTTCAATGTTGTTAGGGACTACGTGCATATATTCCCATCATGGGAAGATTATAGTGAAGACAAACACCATTTTCACATCTTCCTGTCCAACTTACGTGTAAGTGCTATTATTCATGGTTATTATTTTCCTGTTTTCTACTGATCGAACACATCAATGATTTACATTACATTGTTGTAACTAGGTGAGGGTCAATCTGGATAGTCATGACGAGAAAAGCTTGCTTGTGCTTTTCAAGGAAGCATTGCAGCAGTATCGGTGTTACCTGAGGAAATCACACTTTGATGGCAAGTCTATAAACGAATTTCCGGTGAAGTCTCATGTGCTAAATTTAGAAGACATTGAATGGAAAAACCTTGTTATGCACTGGTCTCGTTCCCAGGATGAGGTACTGTCTATGAAATCACATGACAATTTGAACTTCTACTTTTCCGCATGTGCCTTACGGATCTTTTTTGCAGGAAATCAGCTCGAAGAAGAATTCCGATTTGAAAAGAACGACAGGATATCGCAAATATGCTGCCCGCTGCTTTGCTCTTGTTAGTACCTGTTGTCCTGTATCACTGTACTTGCATACATACCTGGTTCATTATGTGACATCAGTATGCATGATAGCTTGCTTATCAATTGTTCGCTCCAAATTATCTGATCAGTATGAATGGTTACATTAGTGTAGAATATATCCAATGCCAATGAATTTTTTTAGCTCTGCATTGTTCTTGTAAGTACATGCTGTCCTTTATCAGTGTACTTATATTGACAAGTAGTTGTTCATGTACCATCACTCTGCAGCTTATTTTATTTTGCCCTCCATTTTCTACACATCAGATCTATATTTACTCTTACCATAAGGTTGGTACTGAAGAAGTTTAGCTGTGCATTGCTCTTGGCTGTGCCTTTTGCCTGTATCGCTGCACATACATTTATAGCTACTTGGTTATGTAGCATCACTCTTCATCTTATTTTAAATATTCTCCATTTTTTCGTATATTATCACATCTATATTTACTCTTAACAAAATGTAGAATAAAGGCAATGCTTATGAAGAACATTCTGTGCTAAACTTCTTGAATTGCCCCCCCCCCCCATCAGCATGGACAAGGGCTTTATAGAGCCTGTCTTCACCAGTAATGTAAGTTTGTCCTTCTCAAGCCTTCAAACTTTGTTGTGTATATTTAGTTAGGCATGACTGCAACAACTATTTATTTTTGGTGTTTGCATCAAATTGCATGTTTAAAGTTTATTATGTAGTTCATAAATAAAAGTTTGTCCTTCTCAATTTAAGTTTTCAGTTGTACAACCAAGTTCCTTCTTCATACCATGTAAATTAAACTATACAGGGCAAGTGATCTTCTTTTGCACTTCATGTATGCTTCTGTTCTTCATCCGTAATCCAGTGGTGTGGTGAACCTACCCACTACATCACAATGTCATATTCTGCAATGTCTTAACTATGAACAATGTCATATCATTCTACTATTATTTAAACCGCCTCTTTATTTGCCAATCTGAAATGGGATAAATTGACAGCACACTAACCATTGATACTTATGAGTTCTTGATCTGTAATCCAGTGGTGTCGTGAAGCTGCCAACTCCTTCACAATGTCAATTCCTGGCATGTCTTGACCTGAACAATACCATATTGTGTTAATGCAATTTTAAACTCTGTCACTTTATTTGTCAGTAAGAAATGTGAGCACTAATACTTTTATGTGCAAAACCTGTCATCTGTCTGCTTGTTTATCTTTCAGAGTGAGGAAGATATAAGTGTTGAACAAGCGCAGTCTCATCATCTTGCTCAGCTGCTTGCGCTGCAGCTCCCCAGGAGGGCTAACATTTCTTGAAATGTATTGACGTGTTGTCAGTTTTGTATATTATTTTGTCGGCGTGTTTATTTGCACTGGTGGCGATCTTTGATGCCCAGTGTATGTAATCTGCTGTCTGCTTGTGCTTTATTATCATAGTGGCGAACTTTGATGCCCACTGGATATAATATGCCGTAATTTCATTATTGTATAGTCTAGGTTTTTTCTTATTCACGATGCTGCAGTTATTTTACTGTATATATATCCTGTCTTCGCAGTAAACCGGCCAACCGTAAAATTACGGTACATAATCGGGCCGTCATGCAATCACGATGTATGATCCGCATCATGGGCCCCGTCAAACTGGCCCACTAGTTGATTCGGTACTTTAATATGCCGAGTAACCCCCGACCCTCTTTTCGCAAGAAAACTCAATGGGCTTTTAGGAGGCTGAGAAGTAGGCTGGGCCTGAAACGTGCCGAATAGCTCACGGGCCAGCGGCAGCCCAAAATGGACCCCGGCCTATGATTGTGCGAATCAATTCACGAGCTTTTAAGAGGCCAAAGTTGTCTCGGTTTTTGTTTGGCCGAATCAGATATCGGCTGCGAGCAGGCCGGATGCAAATCGGGCCGTAGTTAGGCCCAACTATATGACGGGCTTTTAACAGGCCGAAATTAATATAGGGCCGAAATGTTAAATGGGCCCTTAACAGGCTGAAACTAATATCAGGTCGAATTACTAAATGGGCCTTTAGCAAGTGGGCCCAAAAGCATAGCGTCCAGTCAACGGGCCGAATCTGATATGGGCCATAATTGAGCCCAAAGCCTCTTAAAGGGCCGGACCTGATCTGGGCTGTGATTTGGCCCAGAAAGTGGGAGGCTTTTAACGGGCCGGATCTTATATGGGCCATTACTAGGCCCGGAACGTGGCTGGCCATTAATGGACCGGATCAATTATGGGCCAGCATTTGGCCCAAAACATGGCAGCCAGTTAATGGGCCAGCCTACTAGGGTCCTCAAAATCTTGTGGGCCTACACCTGGGCCGACCCATTAATGTCAGCGAAATCTCATGGGCCTTTTGCTAGGCCGGCCCATTATGATCCGCAAGAATTTTGTGGGCCTTTACCTGGGCCGACCCATTATGGCACACAAAAATCTTGTGGGCCTTTACCTGGGTCGGCCAATTATGGCCCGCGAAATCTTGTGGGCCTTTAGCTGGGCCATCCCATTATAGTCCGCAAAATCTCATGGGCCTTTAACTGGGCCGGCCCATTATGGGCCGCCAAATCTTGTGGGCCTTTAGTTGGGCCGGCCCATTTAAACTTGATTGGCCGTGCCACGTGTCGACGTATCATAGGTGCCTTCTGTCCAATGAGTGGATGACATCTGTCCCAACGATGAGCCGACACGTGTTTCCTCCAGTCAATGATGATTTTACACGTGGAAAATCCCCATTGGTCGGGGCTGTTAACGGATTATTGGATCGAAAACCCGACCCGATAGCTTAACGGCGTTCCGTTACGGTGGATGCCACATGTCGGTCACCCTTGACGAAAGCACTTCTGTGATGCGTGATTTATCGTCATGGAAGTGGACACTTCCGTGATGATAATTTTGGTAATGTCATGGAACACTTCTACGACAGCACAGGTATGACTATCTTGATTCTGTCATAAATTTGTCATGGATGTACATGCATGACAAAAAACGTGACCTACTGTAACAAACACAAATCATCACGGAAGTGTATTTTTTTTGTAGTGATACTAACAAAGCAATCATGTCTTCTCAAAATAACATGGCTAAATAAAGCTATCCCTACAAAATCATATAGTCTGGCTATGCTCTATCTTCATCATACAAAGTATTTAACCATGCACAACCCCGATGACAAGCCAAGCAATGGTTTCATACATTAGTACTCTCAAACTTTTTCAACTTTCACACAATACATGAGCGTGAGCCATGGACATAGCACTATATGTGGAATAGAATGGTGGTTTTGGAGAAGACAAAAAGGGAGAAGATAGTCTCACATCAACTAGGCGTATCAATGGGCTATGGAGATGCCCATTAATAGATATCGATGTGAGTGAGTAGGGATTGCCATGCAACGGATGCACTAGAGCTATAAATGTATGAAAGCTCAATAAAAGAAACTAAGTGGGTGTGCATCCAACTTGCTTCCTCACGAAGACCTAGGGCATTTTCAGGAAGCCCATCATTGGAATATACAAGCCAAGTTCTATAATGAAAAATTCCCACTAGTATATGAAAGTGACAACATAGGAGACTCTCTATCATGAAGAGCATGGTGCTACTTTGAAGCACAAGTGTGGAAAGAGGATAGTAGCATTATCCCTTCTCTCTTTTTCTCTCATTTTTTTGGGCCTTCCTTTTTTATGGCCTTTCTCCTTTTTTTTAAATTTTTTAGGGCCTTTCTCTTTTTTCTTAAAGTTCGAAGTCTCATCCTGACTTGTGGGGGAATCATAGTCTCCATCATCCTTTCCTCACTTGGGACAATGCTCTAATAATGAAGATCATCACACTTTTATTTACTTACAACTCAAGATTACAACTCGATACTTAGAACAAAATATGACTCTATATGAATGCCTCCAACGGTGTACCGGGATATGCAATGAATCAAGAGTGACATGTATGGAAGAATTGTGAAGGTGGCTTTGCCACAAATACGATGTCAACTACATGATCATGCAAAGAGAAATATGACAATGATGATATGTGTCATAATAAATGAATGGTGGAAAGTTGCATGGCAATATATCTCGGAATGGCTATGGAAATGCCATAATAGGTAGGTATGTTGGCTGTTTTGAGGAAGGTATATGGTGGGTGTATGGTACTGGCTAAAGTTGCACGGCACAAGATAGGCTAGCAATGGTGGAAGGGTGAGAGTGCGTATAATCCATGGACTCAACATTAGTCATAAAGAACTCATATACTTATTGCAAAAATCTACAAGTCTTTGAAAACAAAGTACTACGCGCATGCTCCTAGTGGGATAGATTGGTAGGAAAAGACCATCGCTCGTCCCCGACCGCCACTCATAAGGAAGACAATCAATAAATAAATTATGCTCCAACTTCATCACAAAGCGGTTTACCATACGTGCATGCTACGGGAATCACAAACTTCAACACAAGTATTCTTTAAATTCACAATTACCCAACTAGCATGACTCTAATATCACCATCCTCATATCTCAAAACAATTATCAAGCATCAAATTGATCATAGCATCCAATTCACTTTCTATGATAGTTTTTATTATACCCAACTTGGATGCCCATCATTCTAGGACCAATGTTATAACCATAGCAAATACCATGATGTTCTAAAAGACTCTCAAAATAATATAAGTGAAGCATGAGAGATCAACAGTTTCTACAAAATAAAACCACCACCGTGCCGTAAAGGGATATAAGTGAAGCACTAGAGCAAATGACAAACTACTCCAAAAGATATAAGTGAAGATCAATGAGTAGTCGAATAATTATGCAACTATGTGAAGACTCTAACATTTAAGAATTTCAGATCTTGGTATTTTATTCAAACAGCAACCAAAATAAAATAAAATAAAATGATGCTCCAAGCAAAACACATATCATGCGGTGAAGAAAAATATAGCTCCAAGTAAAGTTACCGATGAACGAAGATGAAAGAGGGGATGCCATCCGGGGCATCCCCAAGCTTAGGCTCTTGGTAGTCCTTGAATATTACCTTGGGGTTCCTGGGGCATCCCCAAGCTTAGGCTCATGCCACTCCTTATTCCATAGTCCATCGAATCTTTACCCAAAACTTGAAAACTTCACAACACAAAACTCAACAGAAAACTCGTAAGCTCCGTTAGTATAAGAAAATAAATCACCACTTAGGTACTGTTGTAAACTCATTCTAAATTCATATTGGTGTAATATATACCATATTCCAACTTCTATATGGTTCATACCCTCTGATACTACTCATAGATTCATCAAAATAAGCAAACAACACATAGAAAATAGAATCTGTCAAAAACAGAACAGTCTGTAGTAATCTGTATCAAACGTATACTTCTGGAACTCCAAAAATTTCTACCAAATTAGGAAGTCCTAAGAAATTTGTGTACCAATCCAGAGCAAAAAGAATCAGATCAAAATCACGTTTCTGTGAACTATCAAAACTAATTTACTGGGTGTAAAAATTTCTGATTTTCAGCAGGATCAACACAACTATCACCGTAAGCTATCCTAAAGATCTTACTTGGCACTTTATTGAAACAACATCTATAAAACATGATTACTACAGTAGCATAATCATGTGAACACACAAAAATGGTCAAGGTAAATATTGGGTTGTCTCCAAACAAGCACTTTTCTTTAATGCCTTTTAGCTAGGCATGATGATGACAATGATGCTCACATAAAAGATAAGAATTGAAACATAATGGGAGCATCATGAAGCATATGACTAGCACATTTAAGTCTAACCCACTTCATACACATAGGGATTTTGTGAGCAAACAACTTATGGGAACAATAATCAACTAGCATAGGAAGTCAAAACAAGCATAACTTTAAAACTTTAAGCACATAGAGAGGAAACTTGATATTATTGCAATTCCTACAAGCATATATTCCTCCCTCATAATAATTTTCAGTATCATCATGAATGAATTCAACAATATAACCAGCACATAAAGCATTCTTTTCATGATCTACTTGCATAGAAATTTTACTACTGTCCACATAAGCAAGTTTATTCTTTATGGCATACGTATCATCACAATAATCATCATAAATAGGAGGCATGCTTTCATCATAATAAATTTGCTCATCAAAACTTGGGGGACATAAAATATCATCTTTATGAAACATAGCTTCCCCAAGCTTGTAGCTTTGCATATCATTAGCCTCATGGATATTCAAGGAATTCATACTAACAACATTGCAATCATGCTCATCATTCAAAGATTTAGTGCCAAATATTCTAATGCATTCTTCTTCTAAAAATTTCGTACAATTATCAGAATCCTTATTTTCATGAAAGATATTAAAAAGATGAAGCATATGAGGCAACCTTAATTCCATTTTTTGTATTTTTTCTTTTATAAACTAGACTAGTGATAAAATAAGAAACTAAAAGATTCGATCGCAACATCTAAAGATATACCTTCAAGCACTCACCTCCCCGGCAACGGTGCAAGACATACAACAAGTGTTCTCAAGTCCTTAAAGATTCAATCCGACCAGATAACTTCAAAGGGAAAACTCAATCCATTACAAGAGAGTAGAGGGGGAGAAACATCATAAGATCCAACTATAATAGCAAAGCTTGTGATACATCAAGATCGTATCACCTCAAGAACATGAGAGAGAGAGAGAGAGAGAGATCAAACACATAGCTACTGGTACATACCCTTAGCCCCGAGGGTGAACTACTCCCTCCTCATCATGGAGAGCGCCCGGATGATGAAGATGGACACCGGTGATGGATTCCCCCTCCGGCAGGGTGCTGGAACGGGCTCCCGAGAGGTTTTTGGTGGCTACATAGGCTTGCGGCGGTGGAACTCCTGATCCAGGTTATTTTCTGGAGGTTTTAGTATTTATAGGAATTTTTGGTGTAGGTCTCACATCAGGGGGGTTTCCGGGCTGTCCACGAGGCAGGGGGGCGCACCCAGGGGGAGTGGGCGCGCAGGCCACCCTTGTGGGTAGCTCGGGACTCTCCTGGCCCAACTCTTTCACTCCAGGGGCTTCTTTTGGTCCACAAAAAATCGTCAAAAATTGGCACGTCAATTGGACTCCATTTGGTATTCCTTTTCTATAAAACTCAAAAACAAGGAAAAACAAAAATTGGCACTGGGCTCTAGGTTAATAGGTTAGTCCCAAAAATGATATAAAAGTGTATAGTAAAGCCCATAAACATCCAAAACAGGTAATATGATAGCATTGAACAATTAAAAATTATAAATATGTTGGAGATGTATCAGTTTGCATCCAACTCGCTTGCTCACGAAGACCTAGGGAAATTTGAGGAAGCCCATCACTGGAATATACAAGGCAAGTTCTATAATGAAAAATTCCCACTAGTATATAAAAGTGATATCATAGGTGACTCTCTATCATGAAGATCATTGTGCTACTTTGAAGCACAAGTGTGGAAAAAAGCATAGTAACATTGCCCCTTCCCTCTTTTTCTCTCAATTATTTATATTTTTTTGGCGGGCCTTTCTCATTTTTTTGGCCTCTTTTTTTTCTTCTTTTTTTAGTCCGGAATCTCGTCCCTACTTGCTGGGGAATAAGAGACTCCATCATCCTGTCCTGACTGGGACAATGCTCTAATAATGAAGATCATCACACTTTTATTTACTTACACTCAAGAATTACAACTTGATACTTAGAACAAAATATGACTCTATATGAATGCCTCTGGCGGTGTACCGATATGTGCAATGAATCAAGAGTGACATGTATAAAAGAATTATGAATGGTGGATTTGCCACAAATACGATGTCAACTACATGATCGTGTAAAGCAATATGACAATGATGAAGCGTGTCATAATAAACGAAACAGTGGAAAGTTGCATGGCAATATATCTCGGAATGGCTATGGAAATGCCATAATAGGTAGGTATGGTGGCTGTTTTGAGGAAGCTATATGGTGGGTGTATGGTACCGGCGAGAGTTGCACGGCACAAGAGAGGCTAGCAATGGTGGAAGGGTGAGAGTCCATATAATCCATGGACTCAACATTAGTCATAAAGAACTCACATACTTATTGCAAAAATCTATTAGTGATCGAAATGAAGTACTACATGCATGCTCCTAGGGTGGTAGATTGGTAGGGAAAGACCATCGCTTGTCCCCGACCGCCACTCATAAGGAAGACAATCAAAAAATAAATCATGCTCCGCTTCATCACATAACGGTTCACCATAGGTGCATCCTACGGGAATCACAAACTTTAACACAAGTATCTCTAAAATTCACAACTACTCACTAGCATGACTCTAATATCACCATCTTCATATCTCAAAACAATCATAAAGAATCAAATTTCTCATAGTATTCGATGCACTTTATATGAAAGTTTTTATTATATCCCTCTTGGATGCCTATCATATTAGGACTAAATTTATAACCAAAGCAAATTACCATGATGTTTAGAGATCAAAATAATATAAGTGAAGCATGAGAGTTCATCAATTTCTATAAAATAAAACCACCGCCATGCTCTAAAAAGATATAAGTGAAGCACTAGAGCAATATTGCCTAGCTCAAAGGATATAAGTGAACCACATAGAGTATTCTAATAAATCACGATTCATGTGTTTCCCTCTCAAAAGGTGTATATAGAAAGGATGATTATGGAAAACTAAAAAGAAAATACTCAAATCATACAAGACGCTCCAAGCAAAACAAATATCATGTGGTGAATAAAATATAGCCTCAAGTAAAGTTACTAATAGACGAAGACGAAAGACGGGATGCCTTCCGGGGCATTCCCAAGCTTAGGCTCTTGGTTGTCCTTGAATATTACCTTGGAGTGACTTGGGCATCCCCAAGCTTAGTATCTTGCCACTACTTATTCCATAGTCCATCAAATCCTTACCCAAAACTTGAAAACTTCACAACACAAAACTCAACAGAAAATCTCATAAGCTCCATTAGTATAAGAAAATAAATCACCACTTTAAGGTACTGTTGCAAACTCATTCTTTATTTATATTGGTGTAATATCTACTGTATTACAACTTTTCCATGGTTCATACCCCCCGATACTACCCAAGGTTCATCAAAATAAGCAAACAACATAGAGAAAACAGAATCTGTCAAAAACAGAACAGTCTGTAGCAATCTGTAACTCTCGAATACTTCTGTAACTCCAAAAATTCTGAAAAATTATGAAAACCTGGGGAATTTGTGTAAAAATCCAGAGCAAAAAGAATCAGATCAAAATCACGTTTCAATAAAATTCAGGAAATTATTTACTTGGCGCAAAAGTTTCTGTTTTTCAGCAGGATCAAAACAACTATCACCGTAAGCTATCTTAAAGGTCTTACATGGCACAAACACTAAATAAAACACAAAACCACATCTAACCAGAGGCTAGATGAATTGTTTATTCAAAAATAGGGAGGGAAAAGGGTTGTCTCCAAACAAGCGCTTTTCTTTAAAGCCTTTTAGCTAGGCATGGAGATTTCAATGATGCTCACATGAAAAACGAGACTTGAAGCGCAAAGAGAGCATCATAAAACACTTGACAAACACATCTAGCTATTACATACTTCCTATGCATAGGAATTTTATAAGAAAAAAATTATCAAGGTAAGCAAAGACTAGCATATGCAAGGAAGAAGAACGAGACGATAGCAATCTCAACATGAAGAGAGGTAATTTAGTAACATGAAAATTTCTACAACCATATTTTCCTCTCTCATAATAATTACATGTAGAATCATAGGCAAATTAAAAAATATAGCTATCACATAGCATATTCTCAACATGATCCACATGCATGCGAAGTTGACACTCTTCCAAAATAGTGGGATTAACATTAACTAAAGTCATGACCTCTCCAAACCCACTTTTATCAAAAATTTCATAAGATAGAACATTCTCCAAATATGTGGGATCTAAAGTTGACACTCTTTCAAACCCACTTTCAATATTATTGCAAACACTATTATCAATCTCATATTCATCATGGGGCTTAAATAAATTTTCAAGATCATAAGAAGAATCACCCCAAACATGATCATTGCAAAAAGTAGTAGACATAGCAAAATTAGCATCCCCAAGCTTAGGGTTTTGCATATCATTAACACAATTGACCTTAATAGAATTTATAATAACATCATTGCAATCATATTTTTCATTCAAAGATCTATCGTGAATCACTTCATAAAGCACTTCATTACAATTTTTAGATTCACGGATTTCAAGCAAAACCTCATAAAAATAATCTAGTGCACTCAACTCACTAGCAATAGGTTCATCATAATTGGATCTCTTAAAAATATTAGCAAGTGGATGAGGATCCATAAACTTTTAGCAAGCGAAGATGCAAGCAAAAATAAGGCACATGGTAACACAAGCGAACAAAAGATCGAATGGAAGAAGGGCGAAGAAAAGGGTGAATCTTTTTGAAAATCATTTTAGAAGTGGGGGAGAGGAAAATGAGAGGTGAATGGCGAATAATGTAGTGCAAGAGATGAGAGTTTATGATCGGTACTTGGTATGTCTTGACTTGGTGTATATCTCTCCGGCAGTGGCACCAGAAATTCTTCCTATTGCTTCTTGAGCTTGCATTAGTATTTCCCTTGAAGAGGAAAGGGTTATGCAGCAAAGTAGAGATAAGTATTTCCCTCAGTTTGAGAACCAAGGTATCAATACAGTAGGAGACAACGCACAAATCACCAAATACCTGCACAAACAATCAAACAAACTTGCACCCAAAGCGATCACCAAATACCTACACAAACAATCAAATAAACTTGCACCCAAAGCGATAAAGGGGTTGTCAATCCCTTCACGATTACTTGCAAAAGTGAAATTTGATAGAGATAGATAAACGATAAAGTAAATATTTTTGGTATTTTTTGTTTATAGATCGGAAAGTAAAAGATTGCAAGAATAGTAGATCGGAAACTAATATGATAGATCAGAAACATATATGATGGAGAATAGACCCGGGGGCCATAGGCTTCACTAGAAGCTTCTCTCAAGATAGAAAATAATACGGTGGGTGAACAAATTACTGCCGAGCAATTGATAGAAAAGTGCAAAGTTATGACGATATCTAAGGCAATGATCATGAATATAGGCATCACGTCCGTGTCAAGTAGACCGAAACGATTATGCATCTACTACATTAATCCACACAATGACCGCTATCCGGCATGCATCTAGAGTATTAAGTTCATAAAGAACGGAATAATGCATTAAGTAAGATGATATGATGTAGAGGAATTAACTCAAGCAATATGATGAAAATGTTGGGGAACGTTGCAGAAAATAAAAAAAATTCTACGCTTTCACCGAGATCAATCTATGAGTTCATCTAGCAACGAGAGAAAGGAGTGTATCTACATACCCTTGTAGATCGCGAGCAGAAGCGTTCAAGAGAACGGGGTTGAGGGAGTCATACTCGACGTGATCCAAATCACCGATGATCCTAGTGCTGAACGGACAGCACCTCCGCGTTCAACACACGTACGGTTGAGGAAGACGTCTCCTCCTTCTTGATCCAGCAAGGGGGGAGGAGAGGTTTACGGAGATCCAGCAGCACAACGGCATGGTGGTGGATGCAGCAGTGATCTCGGCAGATCTTCGCTAAGCTTCTGCGAGAGGGAGAGGTGTAGCAAGGGGGAAGGGAGGCGCCAAGAGCATGGGTGCGGCTGCCCTCCCTCCCCCCTTTATATAGGCCCCTGGGGGGCGGCCCTAGGAGATGGGATCTCCAAGGGGGGGGGCGGCGGCCAAGGGGGAGGCTTACCTCCCAAGGCAAGTGGAGGCGCCCCCCACCCCTAGGGTTTCCAACCCTAGGCGCAGGGGGGCCCAAGGGGGGCGCACCAGCCCACTAGGGGCTGGTTCCCCTCCCACTTCAGGCCACGGGGCCCTCCGGGATAGGTGGCCCCACCCGGTGGATCCCGGGGACCCTTCCGGTGGTCCTAGTACAATACCGGTGACCCCCGAAACTTTCCCGATGGCCGAAACTGCACTTCCTATATATAATTCTTCACCTCCGGACCATTCCGGAACTCCTCGTGACATCCGGGATCTCATCCGAGACTCCGAACAACTTTCGCGTTACTGCATACTCATATCTCTACAACCCTAGCGTCACCAAACCTTAAGTGTGTAGACCCTACGGGTTCGGGAGAAATGCAGACATGACCGAGACGCCTCTCCGGTCAATAACCAACAGCGGGATCTGGATACCCATGTTGGCTCCCACATGCTCCTCGATGATCTCATCAGATGAACCACGATGTCGAGGATTCAATCAATCCCGTATACAATTCCCTTTGTCAATCGGTACGTTACTTGCCCGAGACTCGATCGTCGGTATCCCAATAACTCGTTTAATCTCGTTACCGACAAGTCACTTTACTCGTACCGTAATGCATGATCCCGTGACCAGACACTTGGTCACATTGAGCTCATTATGATGATGCATTACCGAGTGGGCCTAGAGATACCTCTCCGTCATGCGGAGTGACAAATCCTAGTCTCGATTCATGCCAACCCAACAGACACTTTCGGAGATACCCGTAGTGTACCTTTATAGTCACCCAGTTACGTTGTGACGTTTGGCACACCCAAAGCACTCCTATGGTATCCGGGAGTTGCACAATTTCATGGTCTAAGGAAATGATACTTGACATTTGGAAAAGCTCTAGCTAAACGAACTACACGATCTTTGAGCTATGCTTAGGATTGGGTCTTGTCCATCACATCATTCTCCTAATGATGTGATCCTGTTATCAATGACATCCAATGCCCATAGTCAGGAAACCATGACTATCTGTTGATCAATGAGCTAGTCAACTAGAGGCTTAGTAGGGACATGTTGTGGTCTATGTATTCACATGTGTATTACGATTTCCGGATAACACAGTTATAGCATGAATAACAGACAACTATCATGAACAAAGAAATATAATAATAACCATTTTATTATTGCCTCTAGGGCATATTTCCAACAGAAAACCCCATCTTTTTATCCTCAATGGCAACCATACAATATGTGCCTTGCTGCCCCAACTGTCATTGGGAAAGGACACCGCAAGATTGAACCCAAAGCTAAGTACTTCTCCCATTGCAAGAAGAACCAATCTAGTTGGCCGAACCAAACCAATAATTCGAAGAGACTTGCAAAGAATTCAGAGAAGATTCAAATAATATTCATAGATAAGCTGGTCATAAATCCACAATTCATCGGATCTCGGCATACACACCGCAAAAAAGTATTACATCAAATAGATCTCCAAGAACATCAAGGAGAACATGGTATTGAGAATAAGAGAGAGAGAGAGAGAGAGAGAGAGAGAGAAGAAGCCATCTAGATACTAGCTATGGACCCGTAGGTCTGTGGTAAACTACTCACGCTTTGTCGGAGGGGCAATGGTGTTGATGTAGAAGCCCTCCGTGATTGAATCCCCCTCCGGCAGGACGCCGGAAAAGGCCCCTAGATGGGATCTCAATGGCACAGAAGGTTGCGGCAGTGGAAAAGTGTTTTCGTGGATGCCTTTGTTGGTTTGGGGATATATGGGAATATATAGGCGAAAGAATTAGGTCAGGAGGTGCGCGAGGGGTCCACAAGGGTGGGGGCGCGCCTTACCCCCCTGGGCACGCCTTTGGTCCTTGTGGCCGCCTCGTGGCTCCTCCGACTTCATCTCCAAGTATCCTGGTTGTCTTTTGGTCCAAGAAAAATCATCGCGAAAGTTTCATTCCGTTTGGACTCCCTTTGGTATTCCTTTTCTGCGAAACTCAAAAACAGGGAAGAACAGGAACTGGCACTGGGCTCTAGGTTAATAGGTTAGTCCCAAAAATAATTTAAAATAGCATAATAATGCTTATAAAACATCCAAAACAGATAATATAATAGCATGGAACAATCAAAAATTATAGATACGTTGGAGACATATCATGGCCTTGCCACAAATACTATGCCAACTACATGATCATGCAAAGCAATATGACAATGATGAAGCGTGTCATAATAAACGGGAAGGTGAAAGTTGCATGGCAATATATCTCGGAATGGCTATGGGAATGCCATAATAGGTAGGTATGGTGGCTGTTTTGAGGAAGGGTATATGGTGGGTGTACTGCACTAGCGAAAATTGTGTGGCACTAGAAAGGCTAGCAATGGTCGAAGGGTGAGAGTGTGTATAATCCATGGACTCAACATTAGTCATAAAGAACTCACATACTTATTGCAAAAATTTATTAGTCATCAAAACAAAGTACTACACGCATGTTCCTAGGGGGGGTAGATTGGTAGGAAAAGACCATCGCTCGTCCCCGGCCGCCACTCAAAAGGAAGATAATCAAAAAATAAATCATGCTCGGACTTCATCACATAACGGTTCACCATACGTGCATGCTACGGGAATCACAAACTTTAATACAAGTATTTCTACCAATCCACAATTACTCACTAGCATGACTCTAATATTACCATCTTTATATCTCAAAACAAATGCAAGGAATCAAACTTCTCATATATTCAATGCTCTTTATATGAAAGTTTTTATTATATCCCTCTTGGATGCCCATCATATTAGGACTAAATTCATAACCTAAGAAAATTGCCATACTATTTATAAGATTCTCAAAATAATATAAGTGAAGCATGAGAGTTCATGACAAACTACTCCAAAAAGATATAAGTGAAGACCAATGAGTAGTCAAATAATTAAGTAGCTATGTGAAGACTCTCTCTCATTTAAGAATTTCAGATCTTAAATATTTTATTCAAACGGAAAACAAAATAAAATGACATTCAAAGGATAGCACATATCATGTGAAGAAGCAAAAACTCAGGCTCAACCGAGGCTAACCGATAATTGTTGATGAAGAAAGGTGGGATGCCTACCGGTGCATCCCCAAGCTTAGATGCTTGAGACTTCTTGGAATATTATTTTGGGATGCCTTGGGCATCCCCAAGCTTGAGCTTTTGTCTCTCCTTAATTCCTCTCATATCACCGTTTACCTAATTCTTAAAAACTTCATCCACACAAAATTCAACAAGAACTCATGAGATAAGTTAGTATAAATCAAATGCAAAACCTTGTCATTCTCTACTATAGAAAATAACTAAAATTATATTTTGACATTGCATACTAAATGCCTCTGCATATTTAATACTCATATCCTCAAATAGAATCATTAAACAAGCAAACATACGCAAACAATGCAAACACAACAGCAATCTGTCTAAACAGAACAGTCTGTAAATAATGCAAGAATATTCATACTTCTCTAACTCTAGAAATGCTAAAAAATAGGAAATCTAGGAAATTTGTATATCAATCATGTGTAAAAAATCAGAATTTTATCGCGCTCCAGTGAATTTAAACAATTCTGTTACTGAAAGCAAACGTTTTTGTTTTTGCACAGAATCAAGTCAACTATCATCCACACTATCCCAAAGGCTTTACTTGGTACTTCATTGAAATAAAAGCTATAAAACATGACTAATATAGTAGCCTAATCATGTGAACACTCAAAAACAGTAGGTATAAATATTAGGTTGTCTCCCAATAAGCGCTTTCCTTTAAGGCCTTTTTACCTAGGCATGATGATTTCAATGGTGCTCGCATAAAAGATAAGAATTGAAACACGAAGAGAGCATCATGAAGCATATGACAAGCACATTTAATCCTAACCTACTTCTTATGCATAGGGATTTTGTTAGCAAACAATTTATGGGAACACGAATCAACTAGCATAGGAAGGCAAAACAAGCATGACTTCAAAACTTTCAACATATAGAGAGGTAACTTGATATTATTGCAATGCCTAAAGCATATATTCCTATCTCATGATAATATTTAGTAGCATCATGAAGGAATTCAACAATATAACTATCACATAAAGCATTCTTTTCATGATCCACAAGCATACAAATTTTATTACTCTCCACGTAAGCAAATTCCTTCTTATTTGGAATAGTGGGAGTATCATAAGAAACTCGAATACTATAAATTGTTTCCATGTTAAAATAGTAATATTCAGAATAAGGGTAATCATAATTATGACAAGCTTTATAAACATAGTCATCACTACTTTTTATAACATAAGTGTCATCACAACAATCATCATAAGTAGCAACTTTGTTCTCGTCATAATCAATTGAAACCTCTTCCAAGATAGTGGAATCATTACCAAATAAAGTCTTGACCTCTCCAAATCCACTTTAATCATTATAATAAGATTCAACACCCTCCAAAATAGTGGGATAATAATTATCTAAAGTTGACACTCTTCCAAACCCACTTTCATAAATATTGCAATCATCATAAATAGGAGGCATGCTATCATCATAATAAATTTGCACATCAAAACTTGGGGGACTAAAAATATCATCTTCATCAAGCATAGCATCCCCAAGCTTGGGACAAACATTAGTTGCAGTAAATAAATTCTCAAACATGTTATTATCATCAAACATAGCATCCCCATGCTAGTGGCTTGGCATATCATAAGCATAATGGATATTCATAGAATTAATACTAACAACATTACAATCATGCTCATCATTCAAAGATTTAGTGTCAAACATTTTATTGACTTCTTATTCTAACACTTGAGCACAATTTTCCTTTCCATCATTTTCACAAAAGACATTAAAAAGATGAAGCATATGAGGCAACCTCAATTCCATTTTTTGTAGTTTTCTTTTATAAACTAAATTAGTGATAAAACAAGAAACTAAAAGATTTAATTGCAAGATCTAAAGATATACCTTCAAGCACTCACCTCCCCTGCAACGGCGCCATAAAAGAGCTTGATGTCTACTACGCAACCTTCTTCTTGTAGACTCGTGTTAGGCCTCCAAGCATAGAGTTTTGTAGGGAAGTAGCAAATTTCCCTCAATTGGATGACCTAAGGTTTATCAATCCGTGGGAGGCGTGCACTACTAGGGAAAATCCTAGCAGCAGCGTGGGTTCTAGGTGTATCAGTAGTGCGGGGACCGGCGCTACTAATAAGGCGCTACAGCTAACTCGTAGCAGCAGCGCGTGCGCTCCCGCGCTACTGATATACAAGTGTAGCAGCAGCGTTCTTACAGGGAGCTCGCTACTACTAATAGCTATAGCGCGCTTCTCCTGTGCATGCTACTGCTACTACCGCGTTGCTGCTAACTTTTCTCCACTGACTACTGCTAATTTTAGTAGTTTTTTTGTGTTTTTTCGGCATATTTGTTTTGTATTTGAACAGGCTTTATAGAAAAATCTTTAGGACATACAAATGTCATCATGATACACATACAAATGCATGCGAGACCACAAATGTAATCATAGCATATACATACAAATAGTTTCATCATAATCATCATCCAACACAAAGTGGTATCTTGTCATCATCTCGAAAATAGCAATACATGCAAGTCTCGAATACTTGCAACTACAACGTCATCCATCTAAACAAAGGTATACGCGAGAAGAGCTATCACTATGAGTGAGAGCGGAACTATGCAGTACATGAGATGGAGGTTACGAGTCCTCTCTCGCGCTAGCGTGAACCTCAAGTAACTAGCTTCTCCTTCTTGTCTGCTTTTGAAGCCTTTATGGCTGGCGCCCGAGAACCCATTCACTTGCGTCTGACACTCATGCCACTCGTTGTACACCCCCAGAACCTTCCCTTTGTACACGACATAGCACTTCCATCTCGCCATCAAGAAACTAGGTACCTGTTAGAGATGCATGTTCATGAAGAGGATGTACAATCATATATATGCAACAAAATATACTAGAGCAACACCGAAAAAGAAAGGGTTAGCAACTAGATGCAACATATATTATGCAAACTAATTAACTAGAGGTACGCAGGTCATCGTACGCAAACTAACAAAGTAGCTTACGCAAGTTGACATCACAAAGTTTCAATGCTACAAAAAGTATACAAGTTCAACCGACACATATCGTCATCATTGGCATCATAAATCACTAGAAGTTCCATCCTTCCATATCATCGAGGATGGACCCTAGCTTCTTGAACGGCGTAAGGTATAGACGTTGCATGCCTATGCTTGTTCGGATGTCAGCTCACGATATAGGGCCGTGGTGGAACATCCCCTTCTCATTGACGACTTCTTTCATGATGATCGTCGCAATGTACATTTGGATGTGAAAGAAGCCATCTCTAAGTTTATAATCCGCTTCTCCATGAGATTCTAGCCAATTGTGGATATGATCATCATTTCTGCTTCTCATGCGAAGCTTTTGGTGATCCATGTTGAACTGAATCATGAGATGGACGATGTAGAATCCATCCTTCTTGCTTGGTTTTGGGACATGGATGCAGGAGAAGTTAGTTTTATGCGCAAAACCCATCTTCTTGTTCCTTTGTTTCCTGATCTGCATGTGGCCACCTCCAATGTTGAAGCCTTGGAGAGCATCATCTAGAATGTTCATTATGTGGGTGTAGTCTTTTTTCTCGTAGTCTCTGGAAGGGTCAAAATACACGGCGTGGGAGACTTGCAGGTAAAGAATGATAAGGACGGCGTGCCCATTGCTGCGGGGAAAATACACCTCAAATTATTCCCCATATGAGAGAGAAGGAATGATTGAAATATATGAAAGGGTTGTCCGGAACTGACTTACTTTGGATGATAAGGCACGAGGACAATTTCCTGGTCCTTATTTTGTACCGTGAAGTCTTGGAGGTACTCCCTAGCAGTTTCACGCTCAAAGTCGCCGAGACTCAAGAAAGACTCGTGCATGTAGTACGGATCCGCCACACAGATTTGCGAGACTTCTTCACTCTTCATGATGGAGCTCATATGTAGCGCAAAAAGGCGGACGATTGTAAAATCGAGCCGCCTTGTCAGAAACATCTCAAAGATATGGTCAAACCGCAGGAAGAACACCTCCCTGGGCCGTGTCTCGACATAGCACATCCCCTCAGGCACACGAGCCGCGTATGTCGGATATCCTGGATACTTTGAGGCTAGTAGGCTTTTCTCAGTCGATAGCACATGGTCGTGCAGTCTCCTGAGATCCCCTGATAGTTCCTCCAGTGGTTTCGGTGGTAGCATCGGCTCGCCCGTGAGACAGAACATGGCCGCACCTTTCACGGGTACACGCTCTTTAGAATGCATCGTCTGGCTGCTTTGTGCTCTGGCTTGTTTGGAGGCAGTTTTCTTCCCCGATCTCTTCCTCTCCTTTTTATTGGGCACACCTTCCAGACCCTTCCTTAACCCCTTCCCCAGGGTTCCCGGGCTAAGCACTGTACGACCCCCGACTAGTTGAGCATGTGTTGAGGCGACATCTTCAGGCATGTCCTGTGATGAATTCATGAAGAGACACTTTTTGCAATCCTTCCAACGACCTTCCTGCCAGGGCATATCATCCATATCCTCATTAGCATGCTAATAGCCCGATTCGTCATATGGTTGACTCATCATATCTATGTCACAGTCATACGCGTTTGTATTGAGGAAACACATAGGGTCGACCTCCGTCTCATCATCCATTCTCTGTTCTACGGGACCGATTACATTAGCCAGTACTATTGCACCCCCTTCATCACGTCGTCCGCACTCTCACTCGGCACTACAGGAGCTGGTAATTGCGTAGGCGGGGTGGTGGTCTCCGCACATGCTTGTTGATGTGTGGTTATTGGTGTGCTCTCGGCCGGCTCCAGACGAATAAGATTCTTCGGCCATAGCAGCACCCAACCCTTGCAGCTTCCAATCCACGGCGGGGTCTTGTCGTCCTCTCCCACATGTTGTATTGGAGGAGGCAACGCCTTGTGCCCCGATTTCACATTGGACAAGCTAACCCAGAAGTGCCCAGCGGGGATCGGCTGGTTGTGTAACGTGGGTTTCAAGGGGTTCAATATCATCCCCTTTCCCATGTCGACCTTCTGGCCTTTTATCAAGTAGAGTATGGTGCACGGGGTTTCTTCGCCCTGCAAACACATATGTCTGTGGCGTAAAACATCCGAAAGGCAACGAAAATGGAATACTCTCTCTCTATATATATATGTGTGTGTGTGTGTGTGTGTGTGTGTGTTGGTGCGACATGTAATTACCGTGACGGCGTCGATCTCTGCCAAAGACGAAGGCCCACCTAGCGCGCCAGAGACAAAGGACGGGCTGCTATGAGTGGGAGCGACCGCGAGAGGAGGCCCGGTTGCGTGAGCAAGTGATGGTGCGGTGTTGTTGTTGTTCCCGGAGTTGCTCCCGACGAAAATGGGCATCGGGAAATCATGTACCGTCTTGTCTAGATTTTCCTTCGTCCAATTGATGATAGCTGGAACCAAGTTAGTAGCAAAATCATTTCTGCAGGCAGTTACAGCTGCATTGACTGCCTGCCGTAGCAACTCATTTTTCTCCTCGGCTGTTTTTTCCACGTCCTCAGCTGCTTTTTTCTCGACCTCAAGCTTCACCTTCGCGTCGATGTCCACCTGACTAAACTTCTTTTTCTGCTTCTTGGCCTCCGGGCCCTCGTTGTAAAACACCTTCCACGTAGCGCCGTCTCCAGCGTTGTGCACACGACCATATTGTGGCCGCTGGCCCAAAGGGAGTCCCTTAAGTTCGTTCAAGGCCCGGTTGAGAGGGGTGTCCCACTTGGGCCTCATCGGAGAAGTAGGGCTTTCGGCTGCAAGCTGGTGATGCCTCTCATGTAGTCTAATCAATTTCCTTGTGATCTGGTCCGTGTAAAAAACCTTTTTCTCCTTGTCCCACTTGTAGCGGTCCTTGATGAAGTCACGCTCCAAGGGGTTGGTGAACTTCATGAAGGGGTCTGGGAGACCTGCGGCTTCACATTCCGCGTCCTCCTTATCCCATATGGGGCATTTACTGAGGTAGCCACGGCTTCCGAGGCGATGCGTCCCCATGTTCCTTTGCTGAAGGCTCTTGAATTTCGCAACCTTAGCCTTGGCTGCCTCGATAGCGCAAGTGTCCTTGAACTTTTCGAACTCCTCTTCCGTAAGTGTCGGATTTTCCCCCAGAATCATGGACAGGGGTTCCTCAGCCTCAATAGCTCGTTTCACCCTCCCTTTCCGGGAGGCCAAATCATTGTTGAACATGCCCATGGCGTGATTGTTAATCTTTTTCATCTTTGGATCATCCCACGGTTGTTCTATGTTATCATCCCGGTCGGGGAATGTCACACCCTAGCTAGTCATGCATTTGAGTGTTGCATCATGTTTACTCTTTCATCAGAAACTTGAAATGGGGATGACAGAACCCCCAGTCCCCTCTGAAACCAACTAGGGTTACTAAAATAATTTTCAATGAACCTGAAATGCCCTTCTAAAATGCCCATCATTTTTGTCTTGGTTCAGAACCTCTGCCAAAAGTGGTGCACATTTTCCTAGGCCATCCTAGGGTTTTTGAATTAAATCATAAATATTTGAATTTGGGCATTTAAAATTATTTTAAAATATTTAAATGCTCAAATATCTCCAAACTAAAATGTTTCATGTTGGAAATAATCCAACTATGGGCCAGGAGTAGTTTGGTGATTTTTGAAGTTGCCTAGGTATTTTATTAAATTCAACAAAGTTGCAGATATATTAAAAAAAACAGAAAACAGAAGAAAATGGAAAAACTTACCTGTCGCCCAGCACCGGCCCACCTGCCGGCCCAGCCCAGCACCGCGCCAGCGAGCTGCTTCCGGCCAGGCAGGCAGGCAGGTGCTCGACGGCGAGCACCGCATGGGTGCCACGCACCTTCTCGCCGCCTCGCCGCCTCCCTCGCCCGGCTAACGCCGTGGATCGGCTTCCCTCTCTCCCCCGAACCTCCCAGACACCCCCTCTCCTCTCCAGCTCCTCCCCCTTGCACGCCCCAGCCATGGCCGACGCCATCGCCGCCACCCCCTCGCCGTAGCCACGCCCTCCGTCCACCCCACGCTGTGCCACCGTGTCCAGGAGCTCCGCCGCCGTCCACTTTATCGAGCTAGCCGAGCCTCGTGTGCTCGTGCGTCCCGAGACCACCGCACCGACCTCGCCCGAGCTCACCGTCGCCGGAGATGCCCTTCAACGCCGTCGCCGCCTCAGCTCGTCCCCGACCTCGCCGGTGGCCTCTACGGGAGCGCTGTGAGCTTAGCTACTCCTCCGACCCTCTCTCTCTCATTCCTGAGCCTTGTAGCCACCGCACGAGGATCACACGCCCGCACCGCCGCGGATCTCGTCGCCGACGTGCTTCCGGCCACACTCCGGTCACAAGCTGGTGTCCATCTTACTCACCGAGTTCCGCAGCACCTAGCTAGCCACTCCCCGAGCCTCACCGACCCCTCTAGCGCCAAGTTCATCTTCGGCCGAACCCCGGTGGCCGCCAAAGTCGTCGCCGGCGCCAACTCCGGCCACCCCGACCCCAACGGACTCCACCAAGAGCTGCGGCTTGTCCTCAGCTCCACTCCGGTGGTCTCCGCGACCCATTTGGTGGCCGAAATGGCCAAAACCACTCCCGCCGCCGCGTCGGGCTCGCCGGCGGCTAAACGCTGGCGTCGCTGGCTTTGACTTTGACCACGGGTGGGCCCTGGTTGACTCCCCTGAGTCAATGACAGGTGGGGCCCAGCCCTGTTAATTAAACAGGTTTAGTTTTAATTAAATTTTAATTAAAATAATCACCCTGACATGCGGGACCCACTGTCAGGTTTGACCCTGACGTGTTATGTTGACCTGCTGACGTCACACTGACGTCAGGCTGACGCAATAATGATTTTCTGGAATTATTCTAATATAGGAAATTCCAGAATATAATTTAAACTTCAAAAATTCATAACTTTTATT
>NC_057798.1:158045712-158052662 GCF_018294505.1 Triticum aestivum | reverse complement strand
GACTAGTCATGTCAGCCCGGGCTCCTTATCATATGGATGCTAGCGACACTATCATATACGTGAGCCAAAAGGCGCAAACGGTCCCGGGCAAAGGTAAGGCGACACCCGTGGGGATACCATGCGTGAGGCCGCAAAGTGATATGAGGTGTTACCGGCTAGATCGATGTGACATCGAGTCGGGGTCCTGACAGCGTTGGCATCAGAGCCGGACTGCCTGTAGGTTCTCCAAGCCAAACTGGTCGATGTTGAGTCTAGAAATTCTTTAGTTATATGTAGGGGAATTGTTTGTGGGTTGGAACGTAAGGCTCTTTTTACTCCTTTATCTGATGACATTCTGATCTGAGTCAGTCTATTCTTCCACCGGGGGTTAAGGAATTAGGATCTATTCTCTCTATCAGGTTCACGTGTTACTAATCAGTAGTACCTTACAGGTTTGATGGATACAAGCCTAGTTCAGTTCTTCTACCACGTTATGTTGTTAGGATGGTCTCAGAACTTTGATATAATGATGTTGAGTGTGTATGAAATCCTTTGCCAAATGTCTCAAAATCTTTTTCTGAGCATTTACAGCTGTTATGCTGCCGAAATTTTGCTAGAAATTCTAATGCCTTTGCATTATGATTGTGCTTTCAGATGGCCACTCGCGACCTCAATCAAGTGGTTCGCCTGACTCGATGCCTAGATGTACCCGGTCATACCGCCATGTTGGTCAGGGTAATGACTGAGGCTGGATACCGCTGGTATCCTGAGTACACGGTCGAAGAGCAATTTCGGGACTTCAATCAAAGCCAGTATCTCTGCACTGTTAGGATATTTCCATCTTATCCTGGATCCACCGAGCCCCTTCACTGCTCCTATGGACTCGGGGTTACTATTGAGATGGCGGTGCAGGACGCCGCCTACTCTATGATGACCATCATGCGAGTCAGGTCTGGTCTATTTCGGGACTCTGATTTCCGGTATATGCCAGGATCACTTCCGGGAGCACAAGGGTATCTTCAGGCTATCTATGCTGACCCCACCCAGGAGGATTCACGGACTCGCACCACTGCTGAGATGCTCGAGGATAAGGACCGTGAAAATCGGGCCTTGAGGTTAGAGCTCTTCAATACCCGTGCTGACCACTGGGCCACTTTGACTCGGTTTGCACCGGCGGTGCAAGCTGGATATTCGGATATGCGCGATCTCTATCCTGTGAGATCTGCTCTGCCAGACGTGATGGGTTGGCGTGATGTAGGAGGCATCACCCCACCTCGCGGTCCCCGCAGGCCACCGTCTGTTGGTCCACGACCTCATCCTAGCCCCTATGGTCCACAAGCTCCGCGAGATCGTCTGTTTCCGGATGATCATGTTGAGCTTCCAGGCTATGGAGGTGACTTCTACGAGGACTACTACGGATCGGTCTGAGTTAGTGGTAGTATCACTAGTTCGTGATAGCTGTGTCGTCTATCGTCCTGCGTGACTCGTGGGATATGACCTAGTTTGTACTCTTTCCGGAGATGTAGAAAATAATGTATAGGAGCTTGGGATGCCTCCGATGAGATGTAATCCTCTTTTAACCGTAATAGTACTTTGTTTGGTCTTGTACTAAACCCTGTATGGTGTGTATGATGATGGAATAAAGAAGCAGTTTCTGTATCTACCATGTCATACGGATGATCATCCTGCATTTCGAGTTATTCCTTACATTTTGTATCCTATGTCGGAATTTTATCATCCTGACTAAAGCATTGTCTTGTTTACCTAGGATGGTCAACACGCGCACTAACCCTGCTCCTCAAGAGCAGGCCGAAGGCAGTGAAGTCAGGGATGCAAATCTGCCTCATCCTCCTTCCCTAGCCGAGGTTATGATGGAAGATGAGAGAAACAAGCGGGAGACCAACCGTTTGTTGGAGCGTATTGAATAGAACACGGCACACCATCAGAGGACTAATGTGGTGTCACTCAGTGATTTTATCAAATTACATCCACCCACGTTCCACCACTCCGTCGAGCCTCTCGACGCTGATGACTGGCTTCGCAGTATCTCTCACAAACTGCGTTCCGTGCTGGTAGCGGAGGCTGACAACGTCACCTTTGCTGCATATCATCTTGAAGGCCCCGCCAGTCTATGGTGGGAGAATTATGGAGCTATGCGCCCAGCGGGCCATGTCACTACTTGGGCTGAATTCAGCGAGGCTTTCCGTGAACATCACATTCCGGAGGGTCTCATGGACCGTAAACGTGAGGAATTTTGCAATTTCACCCAAGGCCGACTCTCTGTGGATGCTTACAGCAGGGAGTTTGGTAACCTCGCACGATATGCAACTGAGGAAGTGTCTACTGATGCCAAGAAGCAAGCAAGGTTCCGTAAGGGCCTTAGTCCTGAGCTTCGCCGCGACCTCCGTCTGCATGAGTGCACATCTTTTCAGAAACTTGTTAACAAGGCCATTAGTGCTGAAACTGGTCAGACTGATTATGACGCAACATGCAAGCATGGCCGTGACATGGGTTCCTCATCAGGTGCTGGTCCTCAGAAGCGCCGCGTGTGGGTGCCCAACACCGCCCTGCCACCTAGGTTCACACCGAGGCCATCTTTCCAGGCGCCCCGCCCTATTCAACAGTCTGCACCAGCCAAGCCCTATGGGGGTCCAACCAACAATGCTCCTCCACGTACCAGTTCCGTAACTTGTTTCAAGTGTGGGGAATCTGGCCACTATATGCGTGAGTGTCCCCAGACCAACCCCAACCAGTCTGCTAAAGCTGTTAGCCGTGGCAAGCCGACAGGAAAAGTATTCCACGCCAAGCCGGTCACCGCCTCACGTGGCCATGTCAACTGTATCTCTGCCGAAGAAGCTCAAGAGGATCCCAACGTCGTTCTCGGTACGCTTCTTGTTAATTGCCACCCGGCATCTGTTCTTTTCGATACAGGAGCCTCTCATTCTTTTATATCCGAAAATTATGCTCGTTTGCATAACGTCGCATTCGGTGATATGCCAACCTCTATGGTAATTCAAACTCCGGGATCCAAATGGCAAACTTCTAGAGTAAGCCATGGAAATGAAATCCAAGTCGACAGACTTGTTTTCCTCGCGTCTTTGATAGCCCTTAAATCTTCAGATATTAATATCATTCTGGGTATGGACTGGATGTCGGCTCATCATGCCCAAATTGATTGCTTCTCTAGGACTGTTCAACTCACCCATCCTTCGGGGAAGATAGTCAATGTCTTGACCCGAATAGCCAAGCGACAGTTATATTCTCTTAACGCCAGCCCTTTGCCAGACCTTGAGGACGTTCCGGTAGTCCGTGACTTCCCGGATGTCTTCCCAGAGGAATTGCCAGGTGTTCCACCTGACAGGGATGTTGAGTTCGTAATAGACCTCATTCCAGGAACCGTTCCGATTGCTAGAAGACCCTATAAGATGGCACCACTAGAACTAGCCGAGCTTAAGAAACAACTCGATGAGTCCTTGAAAAAGGGTTTCATCCGACCTAGCTCATCTCCGTGGGCTTGCCCCGTCCTCTTCGTCAAGAAGAAGGATGGTACGGACCGGATGGTTGTAGATTATCGACCTGTCAATTTGGTCACAATCAAGAACAAATATCCGCTCCCCAGGATCAACGACCTGTATGATCAGCTCGCTGGATCCTCAGTCTTCTCCAAAATGGATTTGAGGTTGGGCTACCATCAAATCAAAATCAGAAACGGGGACATCACTAAAACGGCTTTTGTTACTCGTTATGGCCAGTACGAGTACACCGTCATGTCCTTCGGTTTAACCAACGCTCCAGCCACCTTCTCTCGGTTAATGAACTCAATCTTCATGGAGTATTTGGATAAATTCGTCGTGGTTTACCTCGATGATATACTCATTACTCCAAGAACGAGGAAGAACATGTCGAACATCTAAGGCTAGTGTTGAAGAAACTTCGAGAGCATCGCCTTTATGCCAAATTTTCTGAATGTGAATTCTAGTTGTCAGAAGTGACCTATCTGGGTCATGTAATATCTGGTAAAGGTATTGCTGTTAACCCTGAGCGAGTTCAAGCCGTCCTTAATTGGACTCCACCTGAATCGGTTAAGCAAGTTCGGAGTTTTCTGGGCTTAGCGAGCTATTGTCGTTGCTTTGTCGAGAACTTCTCCAAAGTTGCCAAACCTCTAACCGAACTCCTTAAGAAAGATAAGAAGTTCGAATGGACTCCACAATGTGAGCACAGCTTTCAGGAACTGAAAAGACGCCTGACTTCTGCTCCCGTACTGGTACCGCCAGACTTCTCCAAGGACTTTGTTATCTACTGCGACGCCTCGGGACAAGGACTAGGTTGCATTCTCATGCAAGATCGACACGTAATTGCCTACGCTTCACGGCAATTGCACCCACATGAGGAGAATTATCCTACTCATGATCTAGAGCTTGCAGCCGTAGTCTATGCACTCAAGACCTGGCGACATTATCTCCTCGGTAACCGTTGCGAAATATTCACTGATCACCAAAGTCTGAAGTACATTTTCACCCAACCGGATTTGAATCTCAGGCAAAGACGTTGGGTTGAGTTGATCACAGACTTCGACTTAGGAATAACCTACACCCCAGGGAAAGCCAACGTCATGGCTGATGCGCTAAGTCGTAAATCTTATTGTAACAACCTGATGATACAACAAAGTCAACCGCTTCTCCATGAGGAATTTCGGAAGCTTAACCTTCACATTGTTCCTCAAGGTTTTCTTTCCACCTTGGTGGCAAAACCTACCCTTACGGATCAGATCATCAAAGCACAGAAGGTAGATCCGGGAATCTCCCGCATCAAGAGAAACATCAAGAAAGGAATTGCGAATTGTTTCTCCATTAATGATCAAGGGGTCGTATACTTCGGGAATCGACTAGTGGTTCCCAAAGTGCGAAACCTGAGGCGATTGATCCTTAAGGAAGCTCATGAATCTCCTCTCACCATTCATCCCGGTAGTACTAAGATGTATCAGGACCTACGCCAGAGGTTCTGGTGGACTAGGATGAAAAGAGAAATCGCTCAATATATTGCTAATTGCGATGTCTGTCGTCGTGTAAAAGCAGAGCATCAACGGCCTGCTGGCACCCTTCAACCCTTAGCTATTCCTGAATGGAAATGGGATAAAATTGGTATGGATTTCATTATCGGTTTTCCTAGGACCAAGAGAGGGAATAATGCTATCTTCGTCGTTGTCGATCGTCTTTCCAAAGTAGCCCATTTCTTACCTGTTCGTGAGAGTATAACCGCTAGTCAGTTGGCAGACTTATACATCTCCCGTATAGTGTCTCTCCATGGTGTTCCTTTGGAAATTAATTCGGATCGAGGAAGTCTTTTCACCTCTCGATTTTGGGAAAGCTTCCAAAATGCTATGGGAACCCGTCTCTCCTTTAGCACCGCTTTCCACCCTCAGTCGAGTGGTCAAGTGGAACGCGTCAACCAGATTCTAGAAGACATGCTTCGAGCCTCTATTATCTCATTCGGGATGGATTGGGAGAAGTGCCTTCCATTTGCCGAATTCGCTTACAACAACAGCTATCAATCTAGCTTGGGTAAAGCCCCTTTTGAAGTTCTTTATGGACGACGATGTCGAACACCCCTTAACTGGTCAGAAACCGGGGAAAGACAATTCTTTGGCCCGGATATGATTCAGGAAGCAGAAGAACAAGTTCGCATCGTTCGTGAAAAGTTGAAAACAGCCCAATCTCGTCAAAAGAGTCAATATGACCGAAAACATAAGGCTATGACTTTCGAGGTTGACGAGAAGGCTTATCTTCGGGTTACCCCTCTGAAGGGAACCCATCGTTTCAGTATCAAAGGCAAATTGGCTCCTCGATACATTGGACCTTTTCGCATTCTCGCCAAACAAGGAGAAGTTGCCTACCAATTGGAACTACCTCCGCACCTCTCCAGAGTCCACGATGTCTTCCACGTTTCTCAACTCAGGCGTTGCTTCTCGGATCCTATCCGTGGAGTGGACCACGAAATGCTTGATCTCCAAGATAATCTTACATATCGAGAGTACCCCATTCGTATCCTTGATCAGGCCGAGCGTACCACTCGACGTCATAATATCAAGTTTCTCAAGGTTCAATGGTCGCACCATTCTGAGGATGAAGCAACTTGGGAAAGGGAGGATCGTCTTCGACTCGAGTACCCCGCTTTCTTTCCGGAAGAACCCAAATCTCGGGACGAGATTCTTTTGAGTGGGGGTGAGTTGTCACACGCTAGATAGTCATGCATTAGAGTGTTGCATCATGTTTACTCTTTCATCAGAAACTTGAAATGGGGATGACAGAACCCCCAGTCCCCTCTGAAACCAACTAGGGTTACTAAAATAATTTTCAATGAACCTGAAATGCCCTTCTAAAATGCCCATCATTTTTGTCTTGGTTCAGAACCTCTGCCAAAAGTGGTGCACATTTTCCTAGGCCATCCTAGGGTTTTTGAATTAAATCATAAATATTTGAATTTGGGCATTTAAAATTATTTTAAAATATTTAAATGCTCAAATATCTCCAAACTAAAATGTTTCATGTTGGAAATAATCCAACTATGGGCCAGGAGTAGTTTGGTGATTTTTGAAGTTGCCTAGGTATTTTATTAAATTCAACAAAGTTGCAAATATATTAAAAAAACAGAAAACAGAAGAAAATGGAAAAACTTACCTGTCGCCCAGCACCGGCCCACCTGCCGGCCCAGCCCAGCACCGCGCCAGCGAGCTGCTTCCGGCCAGGCAGGCAGGCAGGTGCTCGACGGCGAGCACCGCATGGGTGCCACGCACCTGCTCGCCGCCTCGCCGCCTCCCTCGCCCGGCTAACGCCGTGGATCGGCTTCCCTCTCTCCCCCGAACCTCCCAGACACCCCCTCTCCTCTCCAGCTCCTCCCCCTTGCACGCCCCAGCCATGGCCGACGCCATCGCCGCCACCCCCTCGCCGTAGCCACGCCCTCCGTCCACCCCA
>NC_057798.1:158045230-158045580 GCF_018294505.1 Triticum aestivum | reverse complement strand
ATCGAGCTAGCCGAGCCTCGTGTGCTCGTGCGTCCCGAGACCACCGCACCGACCTCGCCCGAGCTCACCGTCGCCGGAGATGCCCTTCAACGCCGTCGCCGCCTCAGCTCGTCCCCGACCTCGCCGGTGGCCTCTACGGGAGCGCTGTGAGCTTAGCTACTCCTCCGACCCTCTCTCTCTCATTCCTGAGCCTTGTAGCCACCGCACGAGGATCACACGCCCGCACCGCCGCGGATCTCGTCGCCGACGTGCTTCCGGCCACACTCCGGTCACAAGCTGGTGTCCATCTTACTCACCGAGTTCCGCAGCACCTAGCTAGCCACTCCCCGAGCCTCACCGACCCCTCTAGC
>NC_057798.1:158035072-158044482 GCF_018294505.1 Triticum aestivum | reverse complement strand
TGTAACTCCAAATCAGACAAATTATATATGAAAAATGATCAGAAAAATCCAATCTATCCATCTGTACTATTTTCATGCATGACTAAACAAGTTAACCTGATGTTTAATGCAGAACAAGGAAAAGCACTTTAAAAGGCCATGTTTGAGTTTGAAATTTGAATCTTTGATTCAAATTGGTTCAAACCCTTCTGGTTTTAGTTGCATTAGCCCAACACACTCATATTGCCATGTTTCATGCATGCATCATATTGTTGCACATTGTTTGGTGATGGTTGTGTATCGGTGTCCTTTGCGACAGGTTCTGCCTCCGAGGAGTACCGTGATTACCCTAACGAAGAACCGTATCAGTGCATCGAACCATCAGGCAAGCAACCAACCATTTGATCATATCGATACAATCCCATGTTCTCGCTCCTGCTCTCTTTTACTGCATTAAGACAACACGTTTTAAACTGCTGTGTGCTACGGTAGTTGAACCCATTTCCTCTGCATGACCTGTCATTGCCACAGTAACTAGATGAAACCCACTAGCATGTGTAGGAGTTGATTGAGCCATATGTATGTGTTGTTCCTACCTTGATATGCCTGCTATGCTTAGAGTCGTGTCAGGTCTGGTTCATCTGGGTGATGGGCTAGAGTGAAATGATTATGTCGGTAATGAGAGTAGTGTGGTGAACACGATTTGATAAAGGTATCGATGAGGGGCCATGTAGGAGTACATGGTGGGTTGTTTCATTGAAGCCGACCTTAAGCACCGAGATCTGTATGTGTGATTTAAGAATCAGCTACTACCATGCATTGGGCCCGAAACCAATGGACCCTCTCGGCTTCTTATTCACCCTAGTCCTCCGTCCAGGAGTTGCAAGTAGTTTCTGGTGTTTGTGGCCTACTGGAGGCCGTGGACAGCGCTGACCGTAGGGGTGGGCTGTGATGCGGTAGGTACGTGGCACGGTGTACCGAATACCCGTTAGGTATCTCGGGAACCCTGTTCACATCGTTCGGGGCCGTATGGGAAACCTCGGCCGGACTCTCTGCGGATGGAACCTGGATAGGCGATAAACCTAGACTGGAGACTTAGGTGACTAGGTAGGTCGTGGCCGACACCCATGTTGGGCTTCCGCTTGAAGGTTGCCGAGTACATGTCGTGTAAACGACGGTAAGTGGTGAGAGCGTGTATGAAGAAGTACACCCCTGCAGGGTTATCATAATCTATTCGAATAGCCGCGTCCGCGGTAAAGGACTACTTGGTTGCCTATACAGTTCATAGACAAGTAAATGGAAACTACTAAAAGCCTCAAGATAAGTGTGAGTGCCGAGGGTGGCTCTTCCGTAGGAAGACGGGGGCGAACCCTCGGTAGTGTATTGAAGTGGTGAGTAGTGGACTCGTGTGCGCAAAACCATTTCAAGTTGAGGTATCGTAGGATAGTCTAGCCAAGAGTCAAAGCTGGCTTGCTGCAATAACTCCACCTACCCTTCTTGACAATGTGCATGTATGTAGGATCTGATGTAAGTCTTGCTGAGTACCTTTGTACTCATGTTGCTATAATTTACATTTTACAGAAGACGCTGCAACCCCTTCTGATGGGTTCTACGTAGACGTTGACATCAACGAGTAGGCTAAAGGTCAGGTGGTGATCCTGAGCTTGTGAAGGACCATGTAGTATAGCTAGGCTTTCCAAGCCTCTTTTATTTTACTAGTTGTCTGTACTCAGACAAGTTACTTCCGCTGCTGGTTTGTATGACTGTATGACTTGAATGTTGGGTCGTGAGACCCGTACCTGGTGTATGTTATGTATGGCTCCCTGAGCCTTAAATAAAGTACTTGTGTCATAGAGTCATGTTGTGATGCTTCGTTGTATTTGCACATATCGAGCATATTGTGTGTATGATTGAAATGCTTGGTATGTGTGGGATCTGACTATCTAGTTTTTTATCTTTAGTAGCCTCTCTTACCGGGAAATGTCTCCTAGTGTTACCGCTAAGCCATGGTAGCTTGCTACTGCTCTGGAACACTTAGGCTGGCCGGCATGTGTCCTTCTTCGTTCCTGTGTCTGTCCCTTCGGGGAAATGTCACGCATTGAGTACCGGAGTCCTGTTAGCCCGCTACAGCCCCGTTTACCGGAGTCCTGCTAGCCCAGTGCTACAGCCCGGACCCACTTGCTGATGACCGACACGTTCGAAGCTGGGTCATGGATGCCTGTCCCTGTAAGTCTGTGCCACTTTGGGTTTACGACTAGTCATGTCAGCCCGGGCTCCTTATCATATGGATGCTAGCGACACTATCATATACGTGAGCCAAAAGGCGCAAACGGTCCCGGGCAAAGGTAAGGCGACACCCGTGGGGATACCGTGCGTGAGGCCGCAAAGTGATATGAGGTGTTACCGGCTAGATCGATGTGACATCGAGTCGGGGTCCTGACAGGGAACTTGAATCTCTTGTGCAACTTCGTTGGGAGCAACTGTGTCAAATGTTCTTTACTCCTTAGGTCATCATCGTTAATGCTCGCGCATTCCCGTGGGATGCATCCTACTTGGTTCCCATAGAACTTGCGAGATTCTTCTGGCTCTAATGGCTCAAACTTGCCAGGTGCCATCTTTGTGATCACAAGTCGTCCAATCCCTAGTTTGTTAGATTTTCGTATCCTCTGCTTCTTATGCTTCCTGTTTTTGGTAGCGGCATCGGTGCCAGTACCTTCCCCGCCGGTATCTTCCCCGCCGATACCTTTCCCGCGGCGCCGTCGGTGTCGATGTCGGCGTCAGTACCATTATCGAGGCCAACCTGCAAACCTTGCTTAGCAGTCAAATAGTCGAGGTACTCTTGTTCACCCTCATAATCCATCTCGTCTGCATCTTGGTTAGAAGGCCCAGTTTCTTTGTTATTCGACATGTTTCCTATGATTAAGTGTCCTCGTTTATTTCTAAAAGTATGAATAAATGAGAAATGACATAAAAAAGAAATCTATGTGCCAGCACTCGATATACCAACTATGTAGCACAAATCATGCCTTTATTCACGACAAATTTCGGCATGACCTTTGCTAAAAAATGGACATATTGAGCGCCTGAAATTCACCCGAACGGAAATGATTCAACATTTCGGCGTAACATAGGCCACTCGAATCATTTACCAAAATTGAACCAAAACATCACATGTCCAAATGACATGTTCAAATTTGCATATAAATTTAGCCTACCTAAATTCGCTTTAACAAGGGATGTTGATTTGGACAATTGCGTAAATGCTGCCTTTTCTTTTAACTACAATTGCTTAACCCTAAATTTCTGTCCTATTTTAAAACCTAGCTAAATTCATAACTTAATAGATAACCTAATTAACCTACTGCCCTAACTAAAACCTAAGTAAATTAACCAAAGAACCCTAGCTAGCAGAGGGAGAGGGGGGGTTTACAGAGGGTGCAGGGGCGAGGAGGCAGGCCCGACGACGGTCGAGGTTGGGAGGGGAGGAAGCAGAGGAGGGAGGCGAGGGCCGACGGGTCGGGGGCGAGCGCGCCGGGGTCGAGGGCGAGGGCCGGGTCGAGGGCGAGCGCCGAGGTCGGGGGTGAGGGCCGGGTCGGGGGCGAGCGCCGGGATGCGATGGTGCGACGAGGGAAGAGTGGGGATTTGGGGGGAAAAGAGGCGGGATAAAGCGGGGAGAGTGAGAATTTTGGGTTAAGTGGACGTAGCAGTAGCGCGTTTAGACAAAACGCGCTACTACTACCTTCACTAGCTATAGCGGTTTAGACCAAACGCGCTACTACTACCTTAACTAGCTGTAGCGATTTTATATGGAAATCGTTACTGCTAGCTTGACTGTAGCGGTTTTATAAGGAAATCGCTACTGCCAGTTTTCCTTTTTCTTTTCCTTTATTTTCTCCCGCTTTTATTTCTCGAGAGCAGTGAATGAAGGGAAGGCGATATATATTGCATCATTTGATGGTTAAATATGTATACAAAATAGGAACATATATATTACATCATTGGACCCATGCATAATAATGGCTAAGTGTGTATACAAAATAGGAACATATATATATATATATATATATATATATATATATATATTACATGATTTGACCGATAACATATGGTTCCTCAGTGCTGACGTTTTCGTTTTTGAGTCAGCTTCTTTCCCTTCTTGTTCGTCGAAGAATAATTGAGCCTCTCATTGTGACTTTGCCTTTTCCATGGAGTACGATTTTTCTTAGGTAATGTAGTATTGATTCTTCTTTTGACGTATACTTCATCATCATCGTCATCTTCCCTCATTGGGTTGCCGTACTGATCATAGTCTTCCTCGCTGGCGACTCCATCCATTCCAATGATGTTGCTTTTGCCTCTCCTCACGACAACACGACTGGGATTGCATGGGTCAGTTATGAAGAAGCATTGTGTCACATTCTTAGCGTGTACCCATGGCTCGTTTTTGGCGATAGCGTTCACGATAGCGCTCTTAGCGTCGGGTATAGTCATGGTAGTGAAAATCCGGTTTTCTCTTTTGATATTCTTAGCCCATCTGACACGGAACATCGTCGTGTTGTGCAGTCCAGAGTAGTCAAGGTCCCATATCTCCTTGATCCTTCCATAAAATCGTCAAGTTGCGCCGTTGTCGCTACCGGTCATGCATTCCATCGTCACCCCTGAGTTCTGATCATCACTGTACATATCTTTGGCCTCCGTGTAGAACGTGTATCCGTTGATATCATATTCCTGATAGGTTACGAGGTTGGGCGAGGGGCCATGTGCTAAGGCGTATATGAGCAATCCGTCCTTAGAGCCCTCCTCCGAGGGATTAGCAATAATATACTCTTTGAACCAATGCAGGAAAGTGGAGTTATGCTCTCTAGTAACTTCGGTGTCCGTCTTGCATACCCCGGTCATGATACTTCTTTGTGATAATTTATTTGTGCAGTGCCACGAAAGGATCTACCTCGTCTAGGTGTTGTAGCACTACCAAGTTTGCTCTATCAAAGTCACTGCGTCGATCTGAGTATGCCATGTGCAGTTCCCTGCGACCATTGCAGTGACCTTCTCCTTCGAGCCTCCCATCGTCCTTGTCAACGGGCAAACCAACACTAACACCAGGCGGCTGGTCTGCGCCATATAGAAAATTCTCACAGAAAGAGATGCACTCTTGTGTCACATAGCCCTGGACGATGCTTCCATCTGGACGGGACATGTTACAAATGAATCCTTTGATGATCCCATTCATCCTCTCAAACGGCATCATGTTGTGCAGGAATGACGGCCCCAGGTCTATTATGTCATCCACAATATGGACACACAAATGCACCATCACGTCAATGAACGCGGGCGGGAAGTACATCTCAAGCTCATTCAGTATCACAATGATCTCTTCCTGTAGCCTTCGGAGCTGCTTCACACTGATCGACTTTCGAGAGATGATGTCGAAAAAGTTGCAGAGACGAATAAGCGTGTCACGAACGTGCTTGTCCATTATCCCTCTAAGGGCAACAGGTAGTATCTGCGTCATCATCACATGACAGTCATGGGACTTCATCCCGCTGAACCTTTTCTTGTCCGTGTCTAGATATCTGCTTATCTTGCCACAGTAACCAGAACTAACTTTGACTCTGGTAAGGCACTTAAAGAATTGATCGATCTTAGCCTGACTTAAGGTGAAGCAAGAAGGGGCGGCAATAATCCTCTTTCTTTATTTTCTTGCCCTTCTTCTCCCGTGCCTCTGTCTCCATCTCTGTCTCGTCTGACACTTTACGAGGCGGCATGTAAAGATCTTCCCTGATTTTCAAATCTTGCAAGTCTTTTCTTGCCTTCGGCCCATCCTTGGTCTTATCCGGCATGTTCATCAGTGTTGCGAGCAAGCTCTCAAGGACATTCTTACAGATATGCATTTGATCAAGGCAATGAGGTGTATCAAGTTTGTGCCAATACTCCAAGTCCCAGAACACAGACCTCGTCTTCCATACCTTCAGCAGCGGCTCCTGCGCCTTTCTCATCGTCTTTCCCGGCGCGGGGCACTCCTTCCAGTTTTTCAACAGCTCATCAATTTTGGCACCGCTCCGCTTACGTGGAGGTCCTCGATGCTCAGCGTGACCATTGAATAGATCTCCATGGTTTCTCCACGGGTCGTCCTGTTCGAGCCATCTTCGATGCCCCATGTACACGATTTTCCCAGACCCGCCATCTTTCCTTGATGTTAGCTGCTGAGACGTCATATCATCCATGCACCACGTGCATCCACAATATCCATGGCACACCTGGCCTGCCACATATCCGTAACCGAGATAGTCCTGCACTGTCGTGATCAGGGCGGCTCTCAAGTTGAAATAATCGCCTTTGCTGGCGTCCCATGTCTTGGCCGGTGTTTTCCATAACATGTCTAACTCCTCTTGAAGTAGCCCCAGATACAAATTAATATTATTTCATGGTTGTTTCTGCCCTTGAATAAGCATGCTCATGTGAATGTACTTTGATTTCATGCACAACCATGGGGGAGGTTGTACATCCATACAAACACGGGCCATGTGCTATGGTTGGTGTTCTTGTTGCCAAACGGATTCATGCCATCGGTACACGCGCCGAGCATGATGTTACTTGCATCACATTCAAAATACCAATAGAAGTTGTTCAACACTCTCCACTGGCTTCCATCCTTGACGTGTCTCAGCTTCGGATCATCTCCATCGTCGGGCTTCTTCCTCTCCGCATGTCAGTGCATTAGCTTCGCTTCCTTGGGATCTATAAAATACCTCTGGAGACGGGGAGTGATCGGTAAGTACCATACCACTTTCTGAGGACATTTCTTCCCGGCCTTCTTGTATCGAGAAGCATTGCACACCGGACAGCTTGTTTTTTCCGCGTGCTCCTTCCGATAAATTATGCAATCATTGAGGCATGCATGGTATCTAACGTGTGGCAGATCAAGAGGGCACACAATCTTCTTGGCCTCATCAACACTACTAGGACATAGATTACCCGCGGGAAGAACATCCTTTAGGTACTTGAGATGCTCATCGAGGCTAGTGTCGGTCCATTTGTTTTTAGCCTTCGTCTTCACGAGTTGGAGCGTGAAACTCAAGCGGGTCATCTCAGGATTGCAACCATCATACAATGGAGTGTTCGAGTCTACCACCAGTTGCTCTAGCTTAGCCTCCTCTCTAGAAGCATCTCTCTCACTAGTCGTCTCCTTGCGAAGCAATGCTTGAAAATGAGGGTCCCACACGATTGAACTTAGTACCGACGAACTCTGCTGCGTGGAGTCCATGTCGTTCTCTCCGCCGCCATGTCCGGCCCCTTCTCCGCCGCCATGTCCGGCCCCTTCTCTTCCGCCTTGTCCGGCCTCTTCCCCGCCCCATCTTCAATTATCCACCGACTATAGCCATCCATGAAACCAGTCATGAGCAGGTGCGCTTCGACATGACCATCGTCATGGGGGTCAAGCCAAACTATTCCTTTGCATTTTCGACACGGACATAAAACCTCTGTCCGGTTATTTTCTTTCATGTCCTGCACCGCCGACCACAACCACCTGTCCATCGTCATTCCACTGACCATCGTCAACTCTGCACGGTAATAATAAACAAATTGATTATAAAAATGCATGCATGCATCAAAGTCATACAAAAATTCGGCATGACCTTCCTTAAAAATAGGACATATATAGATCTAGAGTTTGCCCGGAATTCACTGAAACAGAAATAAATCGACATTTTGGAAAAACATAGGCAACTCAAAAGCACAATTTGGCATCAACTCATGCCACACACACAATTTCCATAAACATATCACACACACATAAACATATTTCCATTTTGCAAAAGCATGAAATTTTAATCACCTCTATCTCGAGATCGAGCACACGGTGGAGATGATGATGTAGGGAGATCAAAAGTGCACAAAGCTCTTCTTAACAAAGATAGATCTACTTAGGGGGCAAGTAGGTCACTTAACTAAATGCTACATCCACCTAGCTACCTAATTTGGGAGGAGACAACTTCAACTAGTGGAGGGGGAAGGAAAAAGAGAAAGGAGATGCATTAATGGAGGTGGTGTAGTTAGGTAGGAGTAATGAAGAGAGAGAAAGGTAGGTAGAAGAGGGAGAGTAATGGGGGAGAAGTATTGAGGAAGAAGAAGAGTGAGAGTGGGAGGATGTGGGAGGTATGGGAAAGGGAAGAGAGGAGGGGGAGGGGGAGGACGGGTGGGGAAAAGGTGGTGGCTTGGTGCGGATTAGCAGTAGCGCAGGATGTAAAACACGCTGCTGCTAAGAAAGTAGCAGCAGCGCGCTTTCGGCACAAGCGCTACTGCTACCGGGACCAAAAGTGTGCCCAATTTGAAAATTAGCAGCAACGACCTCAGAAAAAACGCGCTACAGCTACAGCTATAGTAGTAGCGCGGCTCGCGGCACCGCGCTGCTGCTAAATGGAGTTTGGTGGGCACTGTCGGTCGATATTTGTAGCAGCGCGGGTTACACCGAGCGCGCTACTACTAAACACTTGTCAGTAGCGGGTTTTCCACACCCGCGCTACTGCTAATTAGCAGCAGCGCTCCTTTTTGAGCTGTGCTGCTGCTAAGATTCTTTGTATAGGGTTTTCCCTAGTAGTGGTGGGATAAAGATGGTCTCTCTCAAACAACCCTGCAACCAAATAACAAAGAGTCTCTTGTGTCCCCAACACACCCAATACAATAGTAAATTGTATAGGTGCACTAGTTCGGCGAAGAGATGGTGATACAAGTATGATATGGATAGTAGATATAGGTTTTGTAATCTAAAAATATAAAAACAGCAAGGTAGCAAGTAACAAAAGTGAGCAAAAACGGTATTGCTATGCTTGAAAACAAGGCCTAGGGTTCATACTTTCACTAGTGCAAATTCTCTCAACAATGATAACATATTTGGATCATATAACAATCTCTCAACGTGCAACCAAGAATCACTCCAAAGTTTCTATTGGAGAATGTAGGCACTACAAAGAAAAGAAGGCACTACAAAAAAAAGACACATCCGTGACATTTTGGGCCGAATGAAAAAAAATTATGTCATACATATGGCACTTCTATGATGATAATTGTGAAAAAACCCGGTATCATCATAGATGTGGTGGGCTCCTACTTCTATGACAAAAAAATCATGATAGAAAATGGGCTTTTCATCCTGGGCGGGCCGGAGACGCAGCTGCATGACATTCTTTGGGCCGTCCATGACAGAAAAAACCGTGGTAGAAGCAAGGGGGAGGAAAATTTCGGGAAGTTGCCAGTTACGGTGGGAGGTCGGGGGCGGAGCGATGCGTGTTTCTCTCGTACGTACCCGCGTGTGTGCGAGGCATTGGCTCTAACTGAACCCGAGCGATTGCACTGCAGGCTACGCGTTACTGAACCCAAGCGATCGATCGATGGCTGTTAACTGAACCCGATGGAGCGATTCCTTCGCTACT
>NC_057798.1:158020485-158034728 GCF_018294505.1 Triticum aestivum | reverse complement strand
TGAACAGTAGCCGGTGGAGTAGCGCCCGGTGGAGGCTGGATGAACAGGAGCCCGTGGAGGCTGGAGGTGGTCGACGGTAGCCCATGGAGGTTGGAGGAGGTCGACGGTGGAGATGAACAGTATCCCGTGGAGTCCCGTTTTGCGGTACGCCACACCCCTCCTCCCCGTTTCAACCGTAGTGCTCCAATACAAGTCCGTTTCGTCTATTTTGCGGTACGCCACACCCCTCTTGATCAACAGGACCCCCGTTTCGACCGTAGGGCTCCAACACAAGTCCGTTTCATCCATTTTGCGGTACGCCACACCCCTCCCGATCAACAGGACCCCCGTTTCGACCGTAGAAGGTCTGTTTCCTCCGTTTTGCGGTACGCCAGGCCCCTCCCGATCAACAGGACCCCGTTTCGAACGTGGACGGTCGAACACAAGGATGTTTCCTACGTTCTGCGGTACACCAGGCCTCGTTTCCATCGCCTGTTCTGTCCAAGCCCTCCTGATGAACACGACCATGCATTCCGTTCCGACCCAGCCGGTTGGCTCCCCATGAACACGACGACGACGAAGTTTCTCCGTTCCGACCCAGCCATGTACGTATGCGTGAGTAGGCGTTCGAGACCCTACCCGTATGTATGTACGTGGCCGTATTTTCTTTCTTGCACCCTCGCCATTGTACGTACGTGTACATGCTACGTGCGCACCTCTACTACGACACGTGTGCGCCTCTACATCGACCAGTATGTACGTACACGTTCACGACCACAATGACAACGGTACGTACGCTTCGAGCAGGTGGGTCCCGACTATCAGGCACTTCCTTGTCTGCGAAGATGTAGCTGGTGGGTCTCAGCAGTCAGGGGGGCGAATCGTTTTTTTTTTGCCCGGACGCACTTCCTTGCATGCGAAGATGTAGCTGGTAGGTCCCAGCAATCAGGAGGGCGAATCGTTTTTTTCGCGGAATACGGTGGCCTATCCGGTGGGTCCCTGCTGTCAGGTGGAGGAATCATTATTTTGCGCGTAATAAGGAGGCACTTCCTTGCGGCGGTCGTGGACCCAGCTGTCAACCTCTCCACGTACAGTCCATGTCCGATGGAAGACGTTCCTTGACCATGTTGACCATGCCGCATTGAGAGCACCACGGCAGTAGACGGCGGTGAGGCCTAGGAAGGGGACGACTTGGAGCCAGGGAAGACGCAGTAGTGGATGCCCACGCGAAGAGGAGTACGAGGATTCACTGGTTCGACTGCGGTGTGAGGCTGTTGTCGTCGCAGAATAACAGGGGGTGTGGGTGAGTAGAGGGATGGCCTGGACAGCGATGGGACTAGTAGGAGGTGGTGAGGCCTCCGCGGCATCACAGCTGGCCACGGGAGGCAGGAGCACGCGGCACGACCGGCGCTGGTTTGGGCGGCTGGAGCAAGAAGACCAGAGGTTGAAGAAGCACTATGGCCGTTGGATGAACATCGTACGGTAACAAGATCTAGAATCATTCATATTGACTAAGTTGACAAAGCCCTCCATCCTCGTCAACTTAGTAGGCCCACAAGTCAGCCTCCCACTATGTTGGGTTCCAGCTGGCAGGGGGAGTATTCATTTTTTTTTGCGTAATAAGGAGGCACTTCCTTGCGTGCGAAGATAGCTGGTGGGTCCGACATGTCAGCTGGGGGCACGTTTTTTTTTCTCAAAATACAGAGGCCCTTCCGGTGGGTCCAAGATGTTAGGTGGAGGAATAATTATTTTGCGTGTAATAAGGAGGCACTTCCTTGCTACGGCCGTGGACCCAGCTGTCAGTCTCTCCACGTACAGTCCACGTCCAATGGAAGCCATTCCTTGACCACGTTGACCACGCCGCACCGAGAGCACTAGGGCGGTGGACGACAACGAGGCCTAGGAAGGGAACGACACGGAGGCAGGGAAGACTCGATAGTTGTTTCCCACGCAGAGGGGAGTACGACTGTACGAGGATTTACTGGTTTGTCTGCCCTCGCCGGAGAATAACAGCAGGTGTGGTCGTGTGGGTGAGTAGAGGGATGGCTAGGCCAGCGATGGGAGTACGGTGGGGCGGTGAGGCCTGCGCGGCAGCACAGCCGGCCGCGGGGAGGAGGGAGCAGGCAGTCCCGCCGGCGCTTGTTTGAGCGGCTAGAGCAGGAAGAGCAGAGATTGAAGAAGCACGACGGCCGTTGGATGGACATCGTACGGTCACTGGAGCTAGAATCGTTCATATTGACTAAGTTGACAAAGCCCTCTGTCCCCGTCAACTTAGTAGGCCCACAAGTCAGCCTCCCACCATGGTGGGTCCCAGCTAGCAGGGGGAGTATTCATTTTTCTGTGCATAATAAGGAGGCACTTGTAGTGGGTCCGAGCTGACAGCGGGGGGAACGTTTTTTTCGCGAAATACGGTGGTCCGTCCGGTGGGTCCCAGCAGTTAGGGGCAAACGTTTTTTTTCGTGAAATACGGTGGCCCGTCCGGTGGGTCACAGCAGTCAAGGGAGAAACGTTTTTTCCGCGAAATACTGGTGGCCGGTCCGGTGGGTCCCTGCTGTCAGGTGGAGGAATAATTATTTTGCGCGTAATAAGGAGGCACTTCCTTGTGGTTGCCGTGGACCCAGCTGTCAGCCTCTCCACGTACAGTACTCTTCCGATGGAAGTCGGTCATTGACCACATTGACGATGCTGCGCCGAGAGCACCAGGGCGGTGGACGACGGTGAGGCCTAGGAAGGGGACGACGCGGAGCCGGGGAAGACACAGTAGTGGATGCCCACGCGGAGAGGAGTACGAGGGTTCACTGGTTCGGCTGCGGTGTGAGGCTGCCGTCGCCGCAGAATAACAGGGGGAGTGGGTGGGTGGAGGGATGGCCTGGCCAGCGGTGGGAGTAGTATGGGGACGGCGAGGCCTCCTCGGCAGTACAGTCGGCCACGGGAGGCAGGAGCATGCGACCCGACCGGCCCTGCTTTGGGCGGCTGGGGCAAGAAGACCAGAGGTTGAAGAAGCACTACGGCCATTGGATGGACATCGTTGACCATGCTGCGCCCAGAGCACCAGGGTGGTGGATGACGGCGAGGCCTACGAAGGGAACGACAGGGAGCCGGCGAAGACACGACAGTGACTGCCCACGCGGTGGAGAGTATGAGGGTTGACTGGTTCGGCTGCCGTCGCTGGAAAATAACAGGAGGTGTGGGTGAGTAGAGGGATAGACAGGCCAGGGATGCGAGTATGATGGGGCCGTGAGGCCTGCCCGGCAGCACTGCCGGCCATGGGAGGTGGGAGCAGGCGGTTCCGACGGCGCTGGTTTGGGTGGCTGGGGCAGGAAGATCAGAGACTGAAGAATCACGATTGCCGTTAGATTGACATCTAACGGTCTGACGCTGGTAGAGTCGATTGTTGACTAAGTTTCTTTTTTAAGAAACCTTGTGTACGCATGAACTTAGTAGGCCCACAAGTCAGCCTCCAAATCTGTGGCACACAACATAAAGCCCATTTGCTATTTTTTACAATTTGCATTCCATTTGTTATTTTTTATAATTTGCAGCCCATTTGCTAATTCTTAATTAATTTATTATAGCCCATTTTCTGCCCAGGACCACGGTCAAAAAGTTCAACCTTATTTTGCATATTTCGGTGGATTCCAAACTGTTGTAATCCCGAAATGATAAACATTTTTTTAAGAACTTATTGATTTGCCAAAAAAATTGTTTTGTTTTTGTAAGCAAATAAGACGTGAGACAATTGAGTTGGTTTAAGGGAAAACCAGTGGTAAAAAAACCAGCGCTGGGTGGGAAAAAACAACAAAAATAAGGATGTAAATATGAAAAGGGAATTTTATGTGTTTTCAATATAACGATACGTGTATATGAACTAGTAAAATTATAGGTAGAGATTCGAAAACGGATGTACGACATGCGTATCAAGAGGAAAATAGAACTGGGCTGTGTGTTTGATTCAGTAACAAAACTGCCTGCGTATGTTGTAAGACAAAATATAACTAATGCTGGCGGGCCAGAGGCCAGTAGATACCTGCTGCATCTTTGTGCCCCGTTGTTGTCATGGGCTGGGCCTGTTAAAAACAAAACCAACCCTGGTCAGTCTACAGCCCAGTTGAAACTTGCTCAACCTGAAAAAACAATATACGTGCTCAATAAACGAGAGAATTCTGCAAGCACAGACTGATAACTGGGACGCAGCATGGATATTGTTTTTTTATCGTGATAATAAGTGCATGCACTTGTTTCAAAAAAACTGCAGAACTGGGAATTCAAATGGCGGGTGCTTATGCTACCCATCAAATAAAAATCAAGTGCCTGAGAATTCGTTTTGAAACAAATGATTCAACTTTATATCCACGTCGACCCTCGGCATGATGGTTGGAAGCAAATGCAAGTTCATACCAAAACATCGTTAACAACAATACCAACATGCGGATGATAAGGTAGTACAACTACTAATACCAAACTACTCCTGGCCCTAGTGTTCGTCTGGTAGAAAATCTTGCAGAGGACCGGCTCCCGCTCCTTCTGTTGCTCCAGGTCCCCGATGTGGTACTGGTGCATCACCCAGTTGGTCCTCTGCTGGTCGAAGTTCTTGTAGGTGTGCAGCACCAGAACCTTTTTTGTTGCCCGTCTGCCGGCCGTTGACCATCACAGGCAAGGTATTGCCGGTCTTGTGCCACATCGCGTGCGTGCCGCACTCTGACTGTATCTTGCGACACGTCCAAGTGCCCCTTTTGAACACCCTTGAATTGCGCTGGAAGAAATGCTTCCTTAGGCCACTCAGTGTGATACCTGCAGTATTGTGGAATACAGGTTTTAGTGTACCTAGTTGGCATTTTCATAACATCTTTGGCATCTTGCAGTCACTTGTTTCACTTTTTATTAACTGTCAAATTGTAATTGTTTCACCAGGTCTATATCTAAAAAGAAAAATAGAGCTATAAACAAAGGAATATGTTTGTGCAAGTAGACGGCCGATCGGTGTCTTACCTGGAAGTTTCTCAGGTTGGGTGTAGCATATGTCGTGCTCGCTGTCGATGGTTGGTATGAACAAATAGATGAGAGACTGAAATCTCGCGCTGTCAACACTCACTTTGGCCTCAAGGTGCTCGATCAGCTCCTGATCCGTGGGATCGAACTTGACGCCAGCCGGCAACACCGGCCAATCCTTCTTCGACTTGCATCGGTAATTCCAGTTATATGGTACTCAATGTATGACCAATCGACTGTTTTAAGTGAATGATGAAAGATTTCGACGGAGTAAAAACTCACGCTTCTTCGACAGTTGTACGAGAGTAATTGCCATGCCGTTTTGCATGGGCGCTTGTAAAAACTCTAAACTCTATTCTCCTCTTATTTAATGGATGAGGCAAATCTTTTGCCTCCATTTCGAAAAAAAAGATTTCGACAGATAAGTGGTACTCCAAATCTGAAGTTTGGAATACCTGAACATGCGGCCGGGATTCTTGTGTCACCTCACGCGCAGCGTGTTGTCACGTCAATTCAATGTGTGGACATGATGAATAATTTGACCGACATATACTAGTACTGCTACTGTACTACTTACTAGTCATATTTAGTGTCACAATTTATACATAGGTTTAACTAACAAGTATGCATTTGAAGCCTAACTGATATATATGTATATATATGGCTTCTGCACAGCATCTCCATCATCAATATCAGTACATCCTACGCAGGTGAGTTAGGATGCACTTGATCCCAGGAAGGTATCTATCCTTCAAACCATAGGAGTGCTTCAAACTAACAACAATACATAATATCCAACAAAAGAGGGTCGTGCTACAGAGCAGAATACATGGCTCAGTCTAGATATCAGCACGAATCAAGTTGTGCATATTTGCTGTTGGCATGAACCACATTGCCGCATGTCGGGTTTGCAAAAGCCATCCATCGCATGGAAGCTTGATGCCTTTCACACACTGAAGATTACCTGGTAACAAGCTGTGTCGACGAATCTCTAGATATGGTGATTCATGAAACCCATGGTATGATGTGTAAACACCCCCCCCCCTCGCGAATGGAAGTTGCATAGCATAGTAATCATCGCCGGTGATATGATCGATGATTGGTTGGATGATCGTATAATTCATCCCGAGGAACAAGGAGTCATTGCCGAGGCTGTAAACCCGCCTCCAGTTGAATACGCCTGGCCCAACGGAGCTAGGATCTTTCTCGAACACGAAGCAGCCATAGCCATCAATGTCACGAATGCCCCATGCATTGTACTGCATGTGGTTTGATGTAATGGTTTGGTCAATTTGGTATGTGCGAATGAGCATCAAATGACCGCCGTCAGCTGAATGAGCGATAAACCAGCACCCATCGGCTGGTATGATTCCAGGTCCTGGAATCATGAAGGCCAGTGCATTTGCGTCTGCTGCAACAATTCAAATTGGAGACCAAAAGGACAAAAATAAACAATCATGTTCAGAGTATGTGTGGAATTAAGATTATTATAACAGTGGCACATATCATAGATAGAGAATTGCAATGTCGTGGTCATAATCATACCCCAAGTTCAAAAAATAAGCCAATGGCTTTCATATTGTAGCAACATGTCATGGTTCAAACATCATGTAACAATGAGAGGAAAACAGCTATGACAGCGCCTACTCATATTCTACCATAGCACTTACTACTACTATTCTCATATCAACTCTAAACAATAACATGCGTTGTTATAAAAATCTAGTAAACGAGAGTAACATATAGCAATCATGATGTTATGCTCATAATATGTATTCTAACAATCATTAGATGTCAATTGTTCTCATATCAACTCTAACAATAACATGTGTGGTCATAAAAATCTAGGAAATGAGAGGAACATATAGCAATGATGTGGTTATATACATGCTATGTGATGGAGTCATGTACCTGGGGTAGGGTCACAGACCTGATCTAAGTACCCTGCCCAAGGACACCCTTAGAAGAGATCACCTTCCAGTCGACCTACGAGGGACTCACTCGACTGACTTGAAGGACTCGACCACGAAGACTCACTCGACCATTAGAAGGTCAAGAGGCACTCTGCACTGCAACGGTCTGTAATTAAGTAGACTTTATGATAGTAAAGACACTTTATGTGGGGCGTTACCAGTAACGCCCCAGACTTAATGTACCTTAAACCCTTCATTACGTGGGTTGGCTGGGGTCCTGGCGCACTCTATATAAGCCACCCCCCTCCACAGGCAGAAGGGTTCGGCACCCTGTAATCCATATACACATAATCCACTCGACCGCCTCCGGGCTCCGAGACATAGGGCTTTTACTTCCTCCGAGAAGGGCCTGAACTCGTACATCTCTTGTGCTTACAACCTCTCCATAGCTAGGACCTTGCCTCTCCATACCTACCCCCCACTCTACTGTCAGACTTAGATCCACGACAGTTGGCGCCCACCGTGGGGCCGGTGTTTCAGCGATTTTGTGGAGAAGTTGCGATTCTTCCGAGTACTTTCATCATGGTAGCTGCTGGGGTTTTGGTCGAGGGTCGAGAGATTCGTCTCGGTGCTCTCACCTTCGTCGCCGACGACTCCGCCTGGCTCCAGGAGGCTCCACTCGACGTCGATGCGCTCCCCGTCCGCGGTGCGACGCATTTTCGCGCATGTGTCCGCGGCGTTCTGCTGCGGCAACTGTCGACCCCATATCGGTCGACTCCCTTATCGACCACCCTCCCGGTCTCCTGCCAGCGCAAGCTCTCGGGTCGGTCGAGGCTTCAGCGGTGGGTGAGACACGCGGTGGCTCGCTAGACGGCCACCACCCAAGTTGCGGCAATCGAGCCCGACGAATCTCTCTACGACCTGTTCGATCTGTTGACTGGCTCCGTAGAGACTGCATCCGAATGCGATAGCAGTGATCCAGCGGCCGAAGTCTTGATGGTCGACGGGCCTCGCAGCCCCCCTGGCTTCGCCCGTGATGGTGGGGCAGGCGACGGAGGCGACCCCGCACGAGACCACGAAGAGTACCAGCCCGAGCCACTCGACTCTCTGCAAAGAGAGGAACTTCGCCGCAGGAACATGGATGCCCTGCATACTCCCATCGCAGGAGAAACCCCCGAGGCTCGCGCCTTGGAGGAGGCACGTTTGGCCAATTTGGCCGAACGCGCTCGCCTGGAGAATCTTCAGCGAGCACTCGACGAGCGCGCGCGGCAACGAGTTCCCGACGCCAGTCGAAGTCAACTCTTCCCGCCGACTCAGGTATATCGAACCCCAATCCAGAATTTAGCAGCTGCGACCCGTATAGCAGAGTCCATCCAGCCCTCTCAGTCGGAAGCTGGCAGAGGCTTGATGCAGATCAGGGATCTGCTCCGCGCAGCAGGAGATCAGAATTCAGCCGTGTCGCAATCGCGCAACAGAATTCACAGTCGATCCATCGCTGCGAATACAGTTCAGTCGGCTCACAGTCCCAGATCGCCTCCGCGGCGTGAAGGGCGCGAGAATCGGCGAGAACAATATGGAGACCGACACGACCGAGATGATAGGCGTCGAGTTCCCACTTCCCCTCCGAGGGGTGGGCCTTACGCTCCTCGGCAGCAAGATGACAGACATCAGCTCAGTGCGGGGCGAAGAGTTCCAGTCGACCCCAGAGAACCAGGCTTCGATGCGCGATCCATTATCGTGCAAGGCTTGGTCGACCGGAATAGAGCCCATCGAGGTGGACTCGACAGAGATGCGCCCACGAGTAGTCGAGTGCACGTTTCTGGTCCAGAATGTTTCAGCAGAGCTATCAGAGCCGCAGTGATTCCTCCCAATTTCAGGTTGGCAACAGGAGTCAGCAAGTTCACCGGTGAGTCTAAGCCTGAAACGTGGCTTGACGACTACCGAGTGGCAGTTCAGATTGGTGGTGGGAATGACGAGGTGGCCATGAAGCATTTGCCCCTCATGTTGGAAGGTTCTGCCAGAGCGTGGTTGAATCAGTTACCTCCTAGCAGTATTTACACTTGGGAAGATCTGTCCCGAGTGTTTGTCAGAACATTTGAAGGAACTTGCAAGCGACCGGCTGGATTGACGGAGCTGCAAGTCTGTGTGCAGAAGACCAATGAGACTCTCAGGGAGTATATTCAGAGATGGATCACTTTGCACCATACTGTGGAGAATGTGTCTGATCATCAGGCAGTCTGCGCCTTCAAGGATGGTGTCAAGAACAGAGAATTGAGTTTGAAATTTGGTCGAACCGGAGACATGACCTTGAGTCGGATGATGGAAATTGCTACCAAGTACGCCAACGGCAAAGAAGAAGACCGACTCCGAAGCGGCAAGCACAAGCCGAGCCAGTCGGACAAGGGAAACACCAGTCGGAAACAGAAGCGGAAGGCTGAACCGGCAGCTCCTGGAGAGGCTCTGGCCGTGGCTCATGGAAAGTTTAAAGGGAAACCAAAAGGATCCTGGAACCCTAAGAAGGTAAAGGATAAAGAAGGGAACGACGTGATGGATATGCCGTGTCATATCCACACGAAGAAAGACGAAGAGGAGAATATCATTTACCCAAAGCATACCACTCGCCAATGTCGACTCCTGATCCAGCAGTTTCAAGGAAAACAGTCTAAAGACAAGGAAAAGGAGTCAGACAAGGCCGAAGACAAGGAGGACAGCGAGGAAGGATATCCGCATATCAACTCCACTCTGATGATCTTTGCAGATGTGGAAAGCAAGAGTCGATTGAAAGTCATTAACCGCGAGGTGAACATGGTTACTCCAGCAAAAGCAAATTATCTGAGATGGTCCCAAACACCCATCACATTCGACCAGTCTGATCACCCGACTCATATTGCCACCCCTGGGAGGCAAGCTCTGGTGGTCGATCCAGTTGTCGAAGGCACTCGACTGACAAAAGTGCTGATGGACGGTGGTAGAGGGCTGAATTTGTTGTATGCAGACACACTGAAAGGAATGGGCATTCCGATGTCCCGACTGAGCACCAGTAATATGAGCTTTCATGGAGTTATACCAGGGAAGAAAGCCGAGTCACTCGGCCAAATAGCTCTGGACGTGGTGTTTGGTGATTCGAAACATTTTCGCAAAGAGAAGTTGACGTTTGAGGTCGTGGATTTTCAGAATGCATATCATGCCATTTTGGGGAGACCAGCTAATGCACGGTTCATGGCTCGACCATGTTACGTGTACCTCAAATTGAAGATGCCCGGCCCCAAAGGAGTGATCACTATCACCGGTGATCGGAAAAAGGCAGAAAAGTGCTTTTAGAAGGGCTCAAAGATTGCTGATTCCCAGGTGACAGCGGTCGAGTTTGAAGAATACAAGCAAAACGCAGATCCGAGTGATTTGCTGCGATCCAAGAAACCCGCCACAGAATCTGCATTTCAGTCGTCCGGTGAGACGAAGCCTGTTCACATTCACCCGACCGACCCCGATGCAGCACCGACCCACATCTCCACAACACTCGACCCGAAATAGGAAGAAGCGCTCATCCAGTTCCTCCGTGAGAACTGGGACATTTTTGCATGGAAGCCCGCTGACATGCCAGGTGTTCCCAGGGGACTGGCTGAGCATCGCCTAAGAGTCGACTCATCAGCAAAACCAGTCAAAGAGCATCTTCAGCGGTCCGCCGTCCAGAAGAGAAAAGCCATTGGTGAGGAAGTGGCTCGACTGTTGGCGGCAGGATTTATCCGAGAGATATACCACTCCGAGTGGCTCGCTAATGTCGTCATGGTTCCTAAGAAGGACAAATCGCTCCGAATGTTCATTGATTTCAAGCACATCAAACGGGCCTGCCCGAAAGATCATTTTCCTCTCCCTCGCATAGATCAAATTGTTGACTCGACCGCGGGATGTGAGAGATTGTCTTTTCTAGACGCCTACTCCGGGTACCACCAGATCCGTCTGTACGGACTCGACGAGGTTAAAACAGCTTTCATCACTCCATTCGGGTGCTTCTGCTATATCACCATGCCATTCGGCCTCAAGAATGCCGGAGCCACATTTATGTGAATGATTCAGAAGTGTCTACTCACTCAAATCAGTCGAAATGTGGAAGCGTATATGGATGATATCGTCGTCAAGTCACGAAAAGGTTCCGACCTGCTCGCTGACCTCGCCGAAACATTTGCCAACCTCAGAAGGTATGATATCAAGCTCAATCCATCAAAGTGCACATTCGGAGTTCCTGGTGGCAAGTTACTCGGTTTTCTCGTTTCCGAGCGAGGGATCGACGCTAATCCAGAAAAGATCGGCACCATTCTCCGAATGAAACACCCTGTGCGAGTGCACGATGTCCAGAAGCTTACTGGATGCTTGGCCGCATTAAGTTGATTCATCTCATGACTCGGTGAAAAGGCATTGCCTCTTTACCGACTGATGAAGAAGGCAGACAAGTTCGAGTGGACTCTAGAAGCTGATGCAGCGTTCGCCGAGCTAAAAGCTCTGCTCTCCACCCAGCCGGTGCTTGCTGCTCCAATCAGCAAAGAGCCTCTGTTGCTTTATATCACAGCCACAGGACAAGTCGTCAGTACAGTGCTTACGGTCGAGCGGGAAGAAGAAGGAAAAGCTTTCAAAGTTCAGCGCCTAGTGTATTATTTGTCTGAAGTCTTGACTCCATCCAAGCAGAGATATCCTCATTATCAGAAGCTTGTGTATGGAATATACATGACCACAAAGAAGGTTGCTCATTATTTCTTTGATCATTCCATCACAATCGTCAGCGACGCTCCACTATCAGAGATTTTGCACAACAGAGATGCAACTTGTCGAGTGGCGAAATGGGCGATTGAACTTCTTCCCCTTGATATCAAGTTTGAGGCAAAGAAAGCCATTAAGTCCCAGGCAATAGCAGATTTCCTCGCCGAGTGGATTGAACAGCAGCAGCCGACTGAAGTTCACTCGGAGCATTGGACCATGTTTTTTGATGGCTCTAAGATGTTGAATGGTTCCGGTGCTGGGGTTGTCCTGGTTTCCCCCAGAGGAGATAAGCTCAGATATGTGCTCCAGATTCACTTTGATTCCTCCAACAATGAGGCAGAGTATGAGGCCCTCTTATACGGATTGCGCATGGCCATTTCACTCGGCGTCCGTCGCCTAATGGTCTATGGCAATTCAGATTTAGTGGTCAACCAAGTGATGAAGGAGTGGGACGTGAGAAGCCCAGCCATGACTGGATACTGCAGTGCAGTGAGGAAGCTGGAAAAGAAGTTCGAGGGGTTGGAGCTCCATCATATACCCCGACTGAAAAATCAAGCAGCTGATGATCTAGCAAAGATAGGTTCCAAGAGAGGAGCCATTCCGAGTGGTGTGTTCTTGGAGCATATACACACTCCGTTAGTCAAAGAAGATCCTTTCACCAAAGAAGCTCCACAGCCCAAGAGTGCCACAGATCCGACTGAGGTTGAAGTCCCAGCAGTGGTCGACTTGGTCATGGAGGTCTTGGTGGTCATTCCCGACTGGGCAGTGCCGTATATCGCGTATATCCTGAGAAAAGAGCTTCCGGAGGATGAGGAAGAGGCTCGACAGATCGTCCGTCGATCTAAAGCCTTTACCGTAATCAAAGGACAGTTATATAGAGAAAGCGCGACTGGAGTTGGTCAGAAGTGCATAACACCAGACGAAGGTCAAATCATCCTTAATGATATTCACTCGGGGACCTGTGGTCATCATGCGTCCTCTCGGACCATCGTGGCCAAAGCATACCGAGCCGGATTTTACTGGCCAAAGGCGAATGAGATGGCAAAGGAAATAGTGGATAAGTGCGAGGGATGTCAGTTCTACTCGAATATGTCGCACAAGCCTGCATTAGCTCTGAAGACCATTCCACTCGTCTGGCCTTTCGCAGTATGGGGGTTGGACATGGTTGGTCCTTTGAGAACAGGTCGAAGTGGCTTCACGCACGTACTGGTGGCAGTCGACAAGTTCACCAAGTGGATTGAGGCTAAACCAATCAAGAACCTTGACGCCGGTACTGTTGTTAGCTTCGTCAGGGAACTGATATTCAGATATGGAGTCCCGCACAGCATCATTACGGATAATGGGTCGAACTTTGACTCGGAGGAATTCAGGGATTTCTGCAACTCTCAAGGCACACGAGTCGACTACGCTTCAGTCGCCCATCCGCAGACGAATGGACAAGCAGAGCGAGCCAATGGCCTGATTCTCAAGGGATTAAAACCCCGACTGATGCGTGATCTCAAGCATGCAGCTGGAGCTTGGGTCGACGAACTTCCCTCGGTGCTTTGGGGACTGCGGACCACACCTAATTGGTCGACCGGAAGAACTCCATTCTTCTTGGTCTACGGAGCTGAAGCAGTCTTGCCGAGTGATCTTCTCCACAATGCTCCTCGAGTTGAGATCTACAACAAAGCGGAAGCTGAATAAGCGCGGCAGGACGCAGTCGACCTTTTAGAGGAAGAAAGGGAGATGGCTCTGATCCGATCGACCATCTACCAACAAGATTTGCGTCGTTTCCACGCCAGAAATGTGAGGGGTCGAGCCTTCCAGGAAGGAGATTTAGTTCTCCGAGTGGATCAGAAGAAACATCACAAGCTTGCTCCTTCTTGGGAAGGACCCTTCATCATCACCAAAGTTCTCCACAACGGGGCGTACCATCTTTACAACGTCGAACATAATATCGACGAGCCCCGAGCTTGGAACGCGGAACTACTCCGCCCATTTTACACCTAAGTTTATCACTCGGATGAGTTGCAATAAAGTACTCCTATAGTTCATGGATTTCAAAATAATAGTGTCATAGTTCCTCCATAATTTTTGTCACTTTTTATTTTGTCCAATAAAATTTTCCCCTCAGTGGGTGACTTAGCCGCGAATCCGTTTCGCCTAAGTTTGTAAAAATCCTTACCGAGTGGTGAGCCAGACTCCCACTCGGAGGCTTAGCTGCGAATCCGTTTCGCCTAAGATTAAATAAAATCCTACCGAGTGGTAAGCCAGACTTCCTCTCGGAGGCTTAGCTGCAGTCCAAGTACTCGCCTAAGTTATCAAAATCCTACCGAGTGGTAAGCCAAACTTCCACTCGGGGGCTTAGCTGTAGTCCAAGTACTTGCCTAAGTTATCAAAATCCTACCGAGTGGTAAGCCAGACTTCCACTCGGAGGCTTAGCTGTAGTCCAAGTACTCGCCTAAGTTATCAAAATCCTACCGAGTGGTAAGCCAGACTTCCACTCGGGGGCTTAGCTGCAGTCCAAGTACTCGCCTAAGTTATCAAAATCCTACCGAGTGGTAAGCCAGACTTCCACTCGGGGGCTTAGCTGCAGCCCAGTGTTCGCCTAAGTTATCAAAATCCTAC